>NW_017298108.1:221107-244599 GCF_001594075.2 Trachymyrmex cornetzi
AAACGAAATAAATGTTACTACATTCAACTACATACGAAGATCTTTTAGAAAAAAAAAAAAAAATATATATTTGTGCAAGTCGGGTGCCAAGTTCACAAAGCCCTTTTCACGAACAATTTATCGATCTATGATCTCCAAGGACCCAAGGCTCGAAAAATATATCGTTACAAAGATACAAGTATATAAAGTTAGAACAATTTTATGAATCTTATTTTAGAAGTGATATCTCCGATATTCCAAAATACTAGATATTATGTAGATGAAAAAAGGGATGAAAAAAATAGATAAAATACAAGTATATAAAGTTAGAACAATTTTATGAATCTTATTTTAGAAGTGATATCTCCGATATTCCAAAATACTAGATATTATGTAGATGAAAAAAGGGATGAAAAAAATAGATAAAAATATTAATTACAATATACAATAGGATTTGAGGGACTTTCAACATTTTAACCTTTTAACCTCGGAGTCATCTTTAACAACGAAGATGACGAAGCAGAGGTCGAGCGAGTTTTACTACAAGATCTACACGGTATAATCGAGGTAAATAAAGTGTCGTGCATTCGCTGGGAATTTCGCGGAGAGTTAACAAAGGGAAAGACGATGGAGTGTCTCGATAGCCACGGGCAAATACCAAAAATGTCACACAAATAAAATGTCACAGACGATGTTGCAAGCGAGCGATTGGTCGTCGATTTGCGACGCGATTGCGGCACTAGCGGGAAAAGAGCAATAAGATTTACGTAACTGGCATTTTGATGGCATGTAAGAGATACACGCTCTTCGTAACTGTCACGATTATCGTCGAGAAATTTAATTAAACCGGAATTATTCGAAAGATCCATCGATCCCCGGGTCATAAATTACAACGTGCTTCTCCTTGCGTGTCGCATGCAGGGAAACTGATCAAGTTTAAATTAATCTTATCGGGTGTGACGCTACTTTACATGTGAGACCATGAAATAAGATAAAGCGCCTTAAGAGACATATATGTTATTTATTACAAAATCTTAAGTTTTTCGAAGTTTTATGAGAGTTTAAAATAATAATGATTTAATTTTATGTGTGAAGAATAAATAATTTATTATAAGATTGTGTAAAATTTCATAATCGTAAAGAGTTCCAAGAATCTTGAAAAACTTAAAGTTTTAAGTTATCGAAATTTTAGTTTTGATATTACAATAATTTATAAAGTGTAAAATGTTTAATTTTTTTTTAAATAAAAACTTGTTGAAGAAGAATAAGCAATTTTTGTAAGAACTCATGTTATTTTAGATAATTGTAAAATTAAATTTCCAAACTTTTAAACGGAGAAAACGCGCGAAAATCGAACTCGGGGAAGATCCGATGGATCCGATATACGTACGTGAGACGAGGGAACCACGGCGTCGCGTCGTAGCTTCTAACCGGTAGCTACGTTCGTCGTCTTAATGGAGTTCATAAAGATTAGAGTGAAGTTTGCTGCAGGGCTGGTGAGTCCACTCTCCACTCTGAGAACGAGTTTTCGCCGCTTTAGACGCATCCGGAGAGCCTGTCGCGTCGTTCAGTCGCGAATATTACGCATCGATAACGCTTATCTCGAAATATCGCGACCGACAATCCGCAGCGAGGTGCGACAGACTGGTTCAGGAAGTGCCACTTCCGTTTTGATTAAACCTCACTTGAAGTTTCTCAGATTCTGATTTTCTATCTTTCTAATATTTTGATTTTTTAATTCTTTGAAAAATACTTTCGTATTTTCAAGTATTTTTTTATATTTAAACTTTCTTTCTCCTAAGCTTGTTGTTAGAAATCTCAAATTCAATTTGAAGAATTTCTGTTACTAAAATCTCTCAAAACTTTTCGATTTACAACTGTACTTGAAATACAGCTTCTTTTCTTCTCCACAAATCTTCGCCATCCTTTCACATATCTGTACCATTTTTATGGTATATTATCCGATTAAGTGTATTGACGTGTTTCTTGTCTCAGAATACTCATCGTAAATACTTCGTCCGTCTACTGCGAATTGAGAAAGAGCGCGGGAACGACAGAAACCAACACCCGTTGCTCGTAAACAACGGTATAGGGGGATCGTCTCGTGTACTTATATAAAATATAAAAGGGAACAGGGAGATATTAACGGCCGCGAGCGTGGTACGTCGGCTTGTGCACGATCGCGTCTAATCGCTCGGCCGCTCGGCCGCTCGACGGCCTCCCACGTGCCCTTTCCTCGACGCGCGCCCTGTGAGGATTATGTGTTCTTACGAATTTAATTGTCTTCATAAATATCGGAGTTCCTCTACCCCACACGCAGAGCTGCGCTCTCCTACCTTCCAAGCATCTTAAGAACCTGGATCTTTTGGTCTGCACTTTTTGTGTTAATTAAAATGCATAAAGTATTTCTGCGGCCGTTGATCGTCGAATTATTTGAAAGTCGATTTGAAAAGCCACTAATGTAATCTAATATTTTAAACCTTTTTAAGTAGTAATAAGATATTATTACTAAATTTATCAAATTCTTGTATATATATCTTAAACATATAAAATTATTGAAAAATTTTTTAGCTTCAAGAATCTTGAAAAGTTTAAAGTTGTAGGTTATTAAAGTTTTCATTTATTTTAAATGAATTTATGGGAGTATGAAATGCTTAACTTTTAAAATTATTTTAAAGGAAAATAAAGTTTTTTTTTTTTACATTAAGTAATAAATTAAATAATTCTGTGAATATATTCTTAAATTTTTGTTTGCTTTAAGGCTTTTTTATTCAGTATGGTGTGTACTATCTATTATATAAATATACTGAATGGTTTTCTTTATCACACTGCATGTAATCTATAGCTGTACAAAAATATATAAGACAGCTCCGACAAAGCTTTTATGAATTCTAACATCATAAATATCTTGTGGCGCCTGGCGTCTCTGTTCTGGTGAAATTCCAGTGACTCCACTTCCTCTCATAAATGTATGGTCTTTACGGTCGCCGTTCAATCACCTCTCTCCACGCGTCTGGTGTTTGCCAAACTCATAGCATCTGTCGTCGGTCCGGCGTATTCTGCCGTTTTGCAAGGATTTAATTCCAGCCTTGGACGATTCCACTGACTTGGAGAATGTCCGCCAGTAGTATAAATCTGCGAATGTCTGAAGCATCCGGTCTGCATTTCCGCCGCTCCCGATCGATGTTTCAACACATGATTCGAGTGTTCCGCGACATAAACCATTCCTTGTGAATCATACGAAATGATGATCCTCTCAACCGACACACAAGCGTATTTCGGGTCTCCAATTATAAAGAGAGTTATAAAGCAGAGAAGCCATAAATCCCAAAGTTTTACGATTTCGAAGTTATAAAGTCAAAAGAAGTTTAAAATTTTCTTATTTTTAAGAATTAAAATCCCAAAGCTGTTACGAGATAAAAATTTGCAGATCCTTACGTAGTAAACCTTATGTTTCACATTTCGGTTTTAGAATTTTTGGTTTTTAATATAATAGTAGTAACATTTTTTAATCCAAATCTATTATGCTTAAATATACAATAAGTTTGAAGAAGTTTAGAGAAGTTGAGATTTAACCCTAATCGGTATACGCAGGTTCAGTGGACTCTGAAATTTTCTTCAACTATATTGTGAAAAATTGTTTATAATAAATATTTTTTTACCTTACATAATTTTAAGTTATGTAAGCTTAATTCTCGGATTTTGATTTTTAAAATAAAAAAATTGTTCAGTTAACTTTAATAGCAAATTCAATTAGACGCATTCAGTGCGTACTGATGCACATTAAAGCCGTCGTACACAAAATAACGTAAAGATATGTTTATAAATAAACATAGAAATTGATTAAATCGTGAAATACCCAATACATTTTGAATAACAATAATCAAAATTTAATTGAATTAAAGACTCCTTATGTTAAACATAAAATAATTAATCAAGTACAATATTAATGGCTATACAGAGTCAAACGCTGTTTTCGGTGCGTAAATTATGTACAAATATATCTTTGATACAGAAAATTCGAAAAAAAAACAGCGTTTGATTCTGTATAGCCATTAATATTGTACTTGATTAATTATTGTAATTTTATTTAATTCGAAATATTCGCATTTCATTTTTATACTCAAATTGAATCAGTGTACAACGGTTTAATATGCATCAGTGCGCATGCTAGTGCTTCCAATCGAATTCGCCATAAGTAAAGATGGTTTATGGACTCTTCACCTTCTACCGTTTCATCGTTCGACATTTTATCGTCGACACTTGTTCGTAAGACATTTTACCGTCTAATACATTTCTTCGCTCACGACACTTTACCTTCTAGTATTTATCCTTCAAAACATTCTTTTTGTTTACATTCTTTTGCATGCAGTACGGCCACTTGTTCGTCCGTGGCACCTCTTCGTCCACGTCGCTATTTGTGACGTCATAAATATAAATTCCAATTTAGTTTTTGTTAACACTCTTCTAGTATACAATGCTAAACGATTAACGTTTCATTAAAAACCTTTTTTCTTTTGTAAAAATAAAATGCCACTTGATTTTGTGAAAAGTACAAAGAATATTAGTTTAAGATGCAAAATGACTTTTCTTAAGATTTGTTGAAACTTTTACTATTTGAAGATAATGATATTCTCTATACATACGTATCATTTTAGGAGGGCAAATATTAATTATAAAACTTTAGAAAGCTGCTTTACTACTTCATTAACCCTTACCGTACTAATATGGGTAACTAGTGACCGAGCGATTCCCGTTCGTGCAAGTTTCTTTGAGTCTTTCCGTAATTATACTACATTTCATTATTTTCCAAAATAAAGAGTCAATATTTATTCTAGAATATTTATTCTAGAATATTTATTCTAGAAAGTTGAAAGTATGTTGGTGAATTTTTAGAGATTTTTTGAATTATTTTGAAGAGGTGAAAAAACGAAGAAATTTGAAGTGACCCTTGATGGTATGGATGAGGCACCAAATTGTAGATGGTACGGTAAGGGTTAATATCCACTTTTTTTTTCTTTCCTTCAATCCCCTGTATGGATTTCCGACCCCATGTAAGGGGTCACTGTATCATGCGTATCAGTAAGCTTCTAAGCCTCTTCGGGAACAGAGGCTCGCTTATGTTTTTGGATTTAATAGTAGTGAAATTCTGCTCTCAGAGTTTGTAAACACTCAAGGGGACGACCTACTAGTTTAACGCCGAATCCGAACGGCGAAACGCGAAAAATTGCATGTATGGGATGCAGGTGGGATCGAACCCGAATCCATAGATCGCGAGTCTATCGCACTGATTGTGAGCAGTGAGCCACTTGGGAGCCCTTAAAACCGTAATCACTACAGGCTCCAGACTAAAAGTCGATCGAATAGAGTGATTTCTATTCTCGAGTCGGCAGTCAGAGTCGGCTGTTGCCTTGCTGTGATTGGTAGAATGATAGTCGGGAGTCCGAGTCAATAGTCGAGTCAGAGTCGGGAGTCTGTAGTGTGATTACGGTTTAAGGCCGTATCAGACTACCGACTTTACAGGCTGACTGACTGCTGATCCTCAGCAGACCAATCATAGCGAGGCGCTAATTGGCTCGGCCAACTTGCGTTTAGATTCGAGTCTGTTTTTCGAGTCAGCGTCTCGTCAGCGACTCAGAATTATAACCAATAGAAATACAAGATTAATCACGTGATAGTTTGGCGGTTGTCTTGTGTATAAGAAAAAGTAGTTTGTAAAACAGCCTAATGCAGAAACAGAAAACAGATCAAAAGTCACAGTGATAAGATACAGTTATATGAATAAATATATCATTATTTGTTATATTTACGTTCATAACCTAACAACACATTTGCATTGCATGTTAAGTTTGTGAATCTATCAGCCGGATTACCTAAAATTCAGTCACGTCTCAATTTTCAGATATCGTATTATATCCGACACAATTCTGAGATCCACTCGCGTTTTAATAAATTTTACTCTTTTATACAATCCATATATTAATCTATAGTCTATACAAACATATTGAGTCAATCGATAGCAATAGTCATCAAGTGTGATCGATCAATTAGAATCGGCAGTCGGGTCGGCCTGCAGAATCGGTAGTCTGATACGGTCTTAATATCCACTTTGCTTATCAACTCATTCTCAAATACTAGCCCACAGTGGGGAAAATTAAAAATTACTATTCAAAAATTGCTGCACATTGCAACTTTTTAAGTAATTGTTTTCCCCATCGAACAATGCCCTTACGCTGGCGCCTCTATGCGATACAACCATCTTAAAGTCCAATAAACTCGCGAAAACTAGTCAAGCAAAGATTTAAAGAAAAGATTCGAAACGCTAAGAAAAAAAGCTATTTTGGAATCTTCTACTAATATTTTCAAGTAACTCAGAATGTTTGCAAGTATGTTCTTGGCGTTTCTTTTCATTTAAATCATTTAAATCTCAGGCATCTTAAGGGCGCGCACTCGTCAAAGAGGTCGTTAAAGAGGGATCAATAAACGTTTTTGTTGCAGAGAAGTGTGCGTGGACGAAGGCCAACAGCTGTCACTGGCGCACGGATGTCAGTTTTACGAGGTGAGCGCCGCGGAGAGTCCCGCGGGAGCGGCGTTAGCCTTTCAGGCGCTCCTGCGGGAGGCGAGATCGGTCCAACTTCTGCGAGCGTTGCCGATCCGCAGAAAACTGGGCGTACACTCAGTCTCGAGAGTCCTCGGGACAATCTTCGGCAAGAACACCACCAAGGATCGTAAAAAGAGGCCATCGTTGAGTATATGACGCCTTCTATGCGCCCTCCTCCTCGGAGGACGAGATGAGCCAGGCAAGAGAACTGACATCGTCGTCCTCAGCAGTAATGTTTACTCCAATCGCTGACGAGGTCCTCGATAAGGACGTGAAGAATCTCCTTTGTGCCTTCCTGAAGAAAGACGATCATCACTAGGATTCGAAGACTTAGAAGTTCTCGGTCTTAGAAGCGTCTTTTTGACAAGAGCGATCCTTTTCTTCAGGCGAAGAAATATGCATTTTCTAATGGCAATCAAACTCCCGAAGTTCTGAAGCATATTCGGGAAACTAAAACTCCGAGGACGTAAGACTGATTTTCTGGCTTTGAAGATATGCAGGATCCAAGGTACGGTACACTCTGGAAGTCTGACGTGCAGAGTATCTAAGGCTTTTTTTAACATCCGGTAGCTGAAAGATCCAGACTCCGAGAAGTTCCAGTCATGGAGGGCGGCAACATTTATCTAAAAAAAAAAAACTGTTTCGTGTCCTGAAGAAGGATGTTTACGTGGTGTTCGCGTGTGATCCTGCTTTTGATGGCGGGAAAGAAGTGAGTAGACTCAGAGATTGTTTGTGATATGCAAAGGTACTTTTTTAAATATTGCAATATTTCACAGTGATTACAAGTGACTGGCAAGTTGTTCCTGAACGACGTAGTTTTTAGAATGATCAAGAATGATCTTATGATTGCGAATCGCCCCGCAATTGATTCCGCGAGTGCAAATTTTACAATTTGGGATACATAAAATACTTATACATCTCTTTGGTGTTTAAGTTATTACATTATTAACCCTAAACAGTACATATGAAACGTAATGAATTTCATAAACGTTTCTCATATTATTTTTTATGATATTTATAAATCTTCTAAACTCTTTTCGAAAGATTCCTACACGATTTTTGAACTCACAGTTTTCACACTTCTATATCTTTCCCAGCTATTTTTTTTTTGTTTGATTTTATTATATGAATTAAATATTGTGTTTTACGGGAATAAGATACTGTTTAGGGTTTATTTTTTTTTTCTTCTAATCTTCCGAATGAAACCCGTGAGTCTTTCAAATTTCCACCAAGTGGAAGAGATCGCAATTCGATTCGATTTTCTGCCTATCGCCTTATTTGTATCTGGAAGATGTTTGCAAGCGCTCTTATTGAGAACGACTTCAATACCTTCGCCATCAGGCGTGATTGATTCGATGACTTTAATGTTCCTAAAGAAAGTAGCCTAAGTGTAAATAGCGCACGCGTTCACTTATACTCTGCGGAGAGTCTCAGAAATTTAAGTAATCGTTAAGATTTGCATACGAAAGAGGAGAAATAATGAGTGCGGAGGTTAAAATATTTACAATTAAAGATCATTATTTGATTTATTTGTTTGATCTGATGTTCAAGAATATTATGATCGTAAAAAAAAAAGAATGGAACGATATAAATTTGAATCTCAATTAAAGAGAAATTTTGTTATTTTATTGCAATTTACATTTTTGTTTTTTTTTTTTTTTCGTAGATCAGAATGAACGATAAGGGACGGCTATTAATGGCATAGTGGGAGTATTATAATAAGGTGTGTTCATTTCTCGAACGCATTTTCATCACGTTCTGCGCAGTATCTGAACGTGACTCAATTCGCTATCTTTTACTCACACATACATAGCAACGCGACTGTCGGTAACCTGTCAATGTAAGCGAAAAGTTTTCTTAAAAAAAATTTTCCGTTTTTCCGTTATACATACTCGACACTCCGGACACATGGAAGGAGAGTAAATAGTCTTATTTTAACTATTTAACGATTTGCTGTGAATATTAATATATTATCCAAAATTTCAAGATGAGATTTAGCGATCGAATAAATAACACTACAATTCTGGTAACCTGCGAGTGACTCTATACCGAATGTTCGCGAAATCTAATATAGTTGTAAGATGATTGCTGATGAAGATTCCAAAGAGAATCGAAACGTTCAAGAATTCAAATAAAGTTGATTTCAACACATCACATGGATTGACAAATTTATTTTATTGAGAATTTATTACGCACCTCCACTCGCGTCGACCTTATTAACCCGATTGTAGGTTATATTTGTGATTAAAAAAAAAGATTAGAATTAATTAAATTAACGATTTCATAACTTGTACATCTTTTAAAAAACCGACGCATTGCTGTACTACACTGTTGAGTGGAACAGATTAAATAAATCAGGAATAATAAAAGAGGAAATAATGTAGTTATTCATGCAGTCGTTGCATGTCGATTTAAAAAATCGAAATTAAACGACAAGTTTTATTACTGTATACACTAAATAAATTCCTAAACTTATCCTAAAATGAGCATTTTAGCATTTTGTATTTCTTTATTTGAAAATCTCTTCCGTTAGAAATTATTCAAAATGGCGAATTGAGTCACGCTCTGTCATTGGCCAGCAAAAACGCGCACGTGCACACTTTATTACTTCCACCATGATTAAAATAGCTTTATAAAATATGAACGATCGTTTGTGAATGATTGCCGTGCTGCATTCGTTAGTATAAATGATAGGTTGATTATCGTCTACTCTATCGTAAAAAATGTTGATTGTTTGCCTTTTTTGCTAAGCTCCTCAATCGCGCGCGATGTTTTGTAAATCATTTTTTTTTTACAACAAGCATAGAGATTATGATCGACTTTTGAGGTTTGTAGTTCACAAACACTTCGAGAGTGCCTTCCGGACGATGTAAAGTCCATTATACTTTTTCGCCAACCGCTGACTTTTTGATGCGAGTGTTAATGAAGAAAAAAAAAAGCGACTCTATTTACATTATGTTTAAGAAAATGGAGTTAACGAGCGGTATATTGCACGATCCCTTTTTAGCAGAAAAAAAAACCGTAAAATACGGGCGTTTAAAGCTACAATATGCTCTTTGCTTCCTGTTTCTTGCTTTTTATCACTTTTAACTTCTTGTCTTTTTGTTTTTTATTCTGTTTCTTCGTTTTTCTGTCGTCTAATATAAAAATTGACCAACTTCGAAAGAGACAAGAAATACGATTAATAAAGTTGCAAAGAGGGAAAAAGGCAAGAGGTATGAAACAAGAAACCAAAAAGCAAAGAGCATATTATATTATACCATTCGATGAAACTAGGTCTCTCTTTTTCACGATACATTCCATTTGAAATTAGCGTCCCTCTGAAATGTACGTATGTGTATGTGTGTGAGTGAGAGAGTGCATAATTCGATTCCAGGCAGATGTCGATCGCTGTATTCGAAGTGCTAGTCACTTGTTATCGAGAGAGGATAATAATAAAGAAGCGTCTTTTGTTAAATCTCGTCAAATTTAATTTTACCGTCCTATCGCCTGTTTCCCATCCACGCCGTGAATCATCGACGGCCATTCTGGGTAAGTTATTTTCGAGATTATTGTATATTTACAAATTTTTATACTTTTAATTATGCAATTATATGAGGAATATTGTTTTTTATGTAAATAATATATCGAAATAGTTCTGATTTTTTTTTCAAATCCCAGTGTTCCCATATATTTGAAATTTATGAATGCTAGCTAGAATTGAAATTAACTTGTTACTATATTTTTGTGAATCAATTACAAGGCCTGAGTGGCGTCACGAGTATAGATTTCACGAAAAGTCGGCCGGGCAATCCCACAAGTGAATTTAGCGAATTTCGTTAAGCAAATCCGCTGTCGGCTGAATAACTAGCGATTCGGGCCAAGGTTTTGGGTGCAGCACGTGTTTGCTCGTCTCTGTCAGGTCGCGATGCAGAAATAAAATACGGCTCCCCCCAAGGCCCCCGATGTATGCATTCCCTTGCAATGACGGCACGGTCACTCGCGCGTCGACAGAAAAATGCAAAAAGAGAGGATAGTGATGCAGGAACGATGGCTCAACGGAAATAAGGGATCGAATATCTCGTGAGAAATGAGTTTTAAATTTTTGTTGATGAGAGTAATTCGTAGAGAGAGATTTTAATGATGGCAGTATATTACAAGCTAAGTCATTAAAGAATTGTAATATATAATTTTAATAATAAAAGATAAAATATGTACTAATTTACTCGAAAATTTAATTTTCTAGGAATATTTAAAAAATTTCATAAAAGAGTATTTTTATTGTTATGACATTTTATGAATGTGTTGTGAAAGATATGAAAAAGAGTAAAGTAAATTTTGATAGCTTATACATTTTCGAAAATATAAAAACAGGAGAAATATAAAGACACAACAGATTTGACGTCAAGTAACTTCAAAATGACATCTGATGTGACGTCAAAACTGACAAGTAGTCAGTTTGTTTATTGGGGTTTGCTTAATTTTGCTTATTGTATCAATCCAATATTCGAATTAGAAGTCTACACCGTTCATGTATCGTAGATAAGAGAACCATGCTTTTTTTGCATACGTCGGCGTGAAGCGACATTACGAGGTGATAAGCGGGTACAAGAGTTCAAAACCTGGTCGGGTTTAAAATTTCCGAGTCGAGTCATCTAAGTCTAAGCGTTAGAGAATTCCCCGTAGGCTGCGCACTTCTCATATTACCTTGCGTCCTTTACATCCGTTCCCTTCCTCGAAGACAAATGATCCGGCTGTGCAGGTAAAACGATGCCCTGATGTTGTCGATTTATCGCCACGAGTGTCGCGACGCGTGGGGACCATGTCGCTCGAGGACTATATTCGTTCGCCCCGAGCCCGGATAATTTCAATTTGTGTATTTCACCCGGGAAATCGAAGCCTCAGGCCGTAGTCTGGAAATTCTCTCCTGGCACATCACTAAACTGATCTTACCTACGCTTAAGAAGCTAAGTGAGACGTTGCAGTTTTCCTATTGCATTAATCTTAGAAGTCTCTTGTTCACTAAAAGAATGAAATAAATATAAAATAATATTAAAATAAAGCCGGGCTTTATTTATTAAAATAAGAGCTAATAACACGGTAATTGTGTTTGTGTATATTATTAATTATATTAATTCTTATTTATTCTTAATATATAGCGTTTCGGCTGCTTTTTTCAGCCTTCTTCAAGATAATGAAACAAATATAAAAAAATATATAAAAATTACAAATTGAGTTCTATTTTTACAAATGTAGGCGAATTTCAATAAACCTTGAATAATTAGATTTGTATGATGATCACGATATGCACAAATTAATTTACTGAAAATTTAGAACAATTTTATGATCATTTGACATTATAAAAACAAAAACGTTTATGTTAAAGTAAATATAAAATTTAGGTTATTTGAATGATTAAATTTTTTATTATAGAATTACAAAAACATATGTATGAAAATATATCTTCAGATTTATAATATTCTTTTTTCGATATCGCTATATGAAATATTTACATCATATTATACATAATTAAATGAAATACATCATATAATGATGCACATTTACAATTGTCATGTGATGCTATAGAAAGCTTAAATAATTTTTAAATTTTTCTTTATTTCATGCCGCATAAAGTACGATAAATATACTGTAAAATTTGGGTAAACAAATGTTGATCTTGATGCACTGAATCTTGTTAAAAGAATTTGTAATCCTGATGTGATGTCAGAAAGCATAAATGATTTGTAAACTTTTATTTATTTCATGCCGCATAAAGTAAGATAAATATACTGTAAAATTTGGGTAAACAAATGTCGATTTTGATGTACCGAATTTTGTTGAAAGGATTCGTAATCCTGACGTGATGTCGTAGTAAGCATAAATGATTTGTAAATTTTTCCTTATTTTACGCCGCATGAAGTAAGATAACTATAATTTTTACCAACATCAGAAAATACGGTACTAAAAAATTCTGAAAAAAATCTAAAAAAATTCTCACAATTCTATAAGAAGAAAATAAACAATTTTTGTCTCTTTCTATTTTTTCGTAAAGTTAATAGTACTTGAGTAAAAAATTATTGAAAACCAACATTCGGTGATTTTTAATAATTAATATCTTGTTAACTATTGCAAAAATTGTAAAATAGTAGAGGACTTTTCGTCTCACAATCAGTTTAGTCCGCTCTATCTGCTTACGCGTGTTGTCAGGAGTTATCAGACACCCAATATATACATACATGTATATTACATACATATATGATCGGTACGAATGTCAAAATAAAATTCAATATATGCCAAATTTAAAAGTGTTCAGACAAGCGTGCGATTAGCTCAACGTTAGCGTAGGTAGGCTATCACCTCAAAGATCTTAGATTCAAATCCCGTCGATACTCCATGCGTTTTCAAGAATATTTATAATTGCGTTAATTATAAGAATCTGGTATATACATAAAAATAACTAATAAACTTCATTAATAAATATTTATTCTGAAAATAAAAAAACAAATTAAATTATAATTAAATTTTTTTTTCGTTAAAATATTCCCAGTAGACAAATGTACATATACTTTACAGCAACTACACGTTATCTTAGAATCATCCAATGCTTCATAGATGAGCCGATTGTGATTCGAAATATTGCAGCAACATTTAGTAAATCAGTAAACGAAATATCATGATGCAAATATGATGTAAATATGAGACACTAAGAATCAGATTTTTGTTTCTCATATTTACATCATGTTTGCGTCATGGTATTTCGTTTTCTGATCTACTAAATACGACTACAATATTTGGAATCACAATCGGCTCATCTATGAAGCATTTGATGATCGAATAAAACGTAAAGTTGCAGTAAAATTGATGTACATCTGTCTATCTCTGGGCGGCTTTATTATTTTCTAATATTGAGAGCTCTATAAAATAAATTTATTTTTGAAATAAATATATTACTGTGAAAATAAAGAAAGTGATTAAAAACCAAATATTTTATCAAGAATTATTAAAAAATAAAAAAAATTTTAGAATCTTATCGTTTACACAAGAAATATACATATATTAATGTAAAAAATAGAAACGATCCAATAATAACTGCTTAGTACTTTTAATATTAAATTCTTATTGTTCTTTATATTTTAGAATAACAGTAATGATGAAAATTTATACAACATTACGTGAGACATATTTTTCTCCAAAGTTTGATAAAAAAAAAGGTTAATCCAGATATTATACACAATATATACGTAGCACTTTTGTAGTTCGAAACTTTTGCAAGCTTTAATCTTGCTTGTTGATTATATATTTTCTTTGCGATCTTTGTGTCTTCCTCCTCTTCCAATAATTATTACAAATTAATTTTAATAGGTATAATTAATCGAAACTTTCACCGATTGCGATCTTGCATTAATCTCATAGGTTATTTACAGAGTTCTTAATGTCACAAATAGAGTATTCGAAATTCTCTACATCTTGAATGTGAATTTTTAAACAATTTTTGCTA
Source organism: Trachymyrmex cornetzi (assembly GCF_001594075.2). NCBI lineage: Eukaryota > Metazoa > Arthropoda > Insecta > Hymenoptera > Formicidae > Trachymyrmex > Trachymyrmex cornetzi. Next base: position 235,165 of record NW_017298108.1, read on the forward strand.
AAAAGATACTGCTGATATCAATTAGCTGTAGATATAGGAGCGCGTTAAGAAAGTACCAAATTAATTCGATTAGAACTCCGTCGCGCGCGCGCACCGTGTTAACTGAGTGGGTGGTGTTATTACCCGCTAACGAGCAATTTAATCCGGCGCACGGCACGCGATATCACCGATAACTATATCCCGGGCTTATCTCGAGCCGCGCACCGCAGGGAACTGCTTGCCGGTAGCGCAATTCGCGTTCACATGAAAAATCGACGGGTCGTGCGCGAATATTAATCAGCCTGCCTCGCTTTCGTCCCAGTTCGCCCGGTTTAATTAATAGCGCCATTGGCGACAATTAGAAATTCAGATTCATTCGAACATACGCTCGCTCGCACGCCGCGCCGCGCGCCCGCGGGGCCAACAATGACCACTTGCCGCGACTTTCGACAGGGAGCGATAACAGGGAGCTGGCTCTCAGATCGAGGGACACATTGGAAAGAGGGACAGCCAAAGGCGGAAGAGAGGGATTGACGGAAAAGAGAAACAGGAGAGAGAATCGCGGCGATTCGCTGTCGGCAAAAGGCGAAAGCGACGGTTTCCACCGGTGTTATCCGACTCGCGACGGTGAAAACGATGCTTAGTCGTTACGCTGCGCTCCAAGTCTATCTTTTTCTCCCCTGCTTGCTCGTGAGCCCCATCGGTCGTGTCGTCAAGAATAAATCCGTTCTGTGCATGCTGACGTGCATCCGACTCTTGTTTCGTCGGTGCCGGTGAATACCGGTGACGGGTGAACGTCGACAGATAAAGCTGCTTTCGCCGAAAGATATCGAGGTTAAAGTATGCGCATTGATCTCAAGTATGTTTCTATTCTCTGTGGAATATCTGAGAGATAATGATTATCAGATTATATGCGAATTATGTCTGTCCAATCCTAGATAGTAAAATGCTAGCAGTATGCCAGCAATTCGATCATTATTTTAGAGCAGATCACCTATCCACTGTGTCTTTAAACTTGGTTTCTGCCAAATATCTTCTAATGTCTTAAGAACGAAAAGAACAATTTTGTTGAAGTATCACAAAATTTATAACATAGATATAAGTCTGAAAATAATTTTGTCGGATCATTAAAATAATTATATCGAACTCTTAAGCTGGTTGTTGAAAATGTCAAAACTTTTTGAAATGCCATCATGCTTGAGCGTCCTACACAAATAATTTTAATGATTTAACGTAATTATTTTTAGATCTGTAGCTAGCTAAATTTTTAGATACCTCAGCAACATCGATACGGTAGTTCGATTTATCAGCCATATAATAACAGAAATGCAATAGGAATGAAGCATATCTTACCACCGTCATGTCATAATGCATAATGCATATCAGGGTTGTCACAGACCGATAAAACCGGGAAAAGTCAGAGAAATTACAATTGGTCATGGAAAACCGAGAAAAGTCAGGTGAAAATATAAAATAGACTGGAATTTTGAACTTTGTTCGCAATTCCCTTAAACTGCTCCTATTTCAAATAATTTTTATAATATTTTAAGTATTATATCTTACGTTTATGATCAAATACGTTCAAAACTCGTGCACTTTAAATGATTTTAAAAAATAATTAAAATTTATATTTTATTCAATAATTTTATTTGATCGTTTTTTTTTGTCATAACTGCATTCTTTTTCCAATATTAATTAATTTTTTTGGCTTGAATTTGTCCCCAAAATTTTATTATGCTACTAGGCTTTTTTGCGTTTTTAATAATATAAGTCAGCTTTCTTACAATCCTTTATTCTAAATGTTAAATTTTTTTTACATATTTTGTAATGTTAAAATTTTTACATCTTTTATATTGGTCTCATGGCAATTTCCCATTTTTATCTGGGAAACCTGGAAAATCTGGAAAAGTCAGGGAATTTTAAAATTCATTTTCTGTGGCAACCCTGATATATAAATCCTACTCGTTTTCTGATACGTTTCGATCGATGTCAGAAAAACATAGATTGTGTTTAATTACTGGAATTCTACTAAGGATACTTTCTATTTAATAACACAAGTTGACACAAATATTGTTAGTGTCTTTCTCAACATTCAATAGATAACAAAGCTAAAACGTCATTTGTGTTGACTTGTGTCACTAAATGGAAAGCACTGTAACGTAATATGCAACGCATAGTTTGCAAAACATGCTCTTGGCAAGTTTGGCTATCTGGGGTTATATCTGTCCCGGGTGATTGTGGAAATGTGTGTAACGCGAGAATTAGATGACCACCATTCAGCGGTAAATGTCGCTAGTCCCTTTTACGTAAGCCTTCGACTCCGCAATCTCTTACATAAGTCCATCTTTATAAAGAATATTTTCCTCACATTTACCAAGAGACACATTTTAGGGATAGGTATAATTTTTGGTAAAAAAATACAAAGTAGATTTTTTCTTCGCAAAAACATTGAATCATTTTTAGCCAAAGAGAAAAAGTTTGTAGAGACAAATTTTATTGAAGATAATTTGTGTAACATATTCAATAAAATCTACTTTGAGCGATCTATAATTTGTGTCAGGATTCAGGGTGATTTTAATCTTTCGGAACACATACACATAAAATATATATGTATATCGAAATATATGTATAGCATATAAAATTATGTGGAGAGTTTTATCTTGAAATTTAAATTATAAATCGAATTATATATCATCTCTAAAGTGAGTTTAAAATTGTAATAAAAATTGTAATAAAAATTTTGTTTAAAATTCTTTGTCACCAAAAAGAATCGCGTTCTTGCAAACCTCGAGATTTGAAGCGGCAGTTTTACGGAAGCTGCGCTCAAATGTGGCGAATTCTCGCGACTTTCGATCATCAAATGTCCCGTATCAGCGGGAAAATGGTATCTATATGTAGTCGACGCTACGCGTCGGCGATGCTTGCACTGCGCGTCGTGACTGCCAAGGTCGTAGGTCGTCTTGCGCTGCACCTTGCACCTCCGCCTTCGGAGGAAGGCAGGAAACCAGCCTGTCGCGGCAACGTGTCTGACCTCGGGCGAGAGTTTGAAATTTAATACGCGCGCACACCGGATTCTTCGCTCTAGCCTCGATCAGAGACCTACCTAGGCTAGCCCTTCAGTAGATTATCCCTCAAAAGGGATCCTAGAGATCACCGAGAGGTCACGAGGTTTGTACTCTTCGGCCTCACAAAGAGTTAACTCGCGCGTTAAGATGCGCTCGTTGGATGCATCGAGTTGCATGGCGTGTGTCATAAAGTTACTTTGGAGTATTTTGTTTTATACACGTAATAATAATATGCTGAAGGATGATTAATATTAAACGGCGGAAACTGACAGTAACACGACAATTATGCAATTTACTTATCTCCTTTATATCTTTATAACCGCGACGAAATCTATGTCGTTGATCTCTGTTTAAAATTGAAGATCTTAATTACTGCAACATTGTAACTAAAAGTAAAATATTTTTCTTTTTCTTGTACTTTAGAGGGGAAGTGTCGTGCTAGATTTGCGAAGTCAGCACGTCATATTTTCAGTTTTCATTTTTTAGTATAAAAAATTCGAAACTTTTTTTTATTTTGATAAAGAACTGTAAAATTATGAAGAATGCTACTAAAACTGTCACTATGTTTTTTTTATTTTAACAGAATATCGTGCTAACTTCACAGATCCCACTTTTGGATATACATTAATATGAAAGAAATAATAGTGGTTCCAGCATTATTCTCTCTCATAGTTCCTTATACTAGTTCCTAAAAAACCAAAATTGAAAAAATTGTAGCCGAGACTCTGTTTAAAAATAATTGTAGAGTATAGAAGCAGTATTAACGGGAATGAACTGGCTAATTCATATTTTGTAAAAAATGGAGTAAATGAACTATACAGTTAAAGTGATGCGAAAAATATCAATATCACATGTTCGTCTACGTTGTGGAGTTTAATTTTAGTTTATTTTCTCCGTTTTGACAAAAAATGATTTAGCCTGTTATTGTATTTTTACAAAATGTGAACAAGCCTTCCAATTATCAGTATTATAGTTTGCAAAACGTTGTAGATTTTTTCTGAAATATTCTTCATTGCTATTATGATATATAGTTTTTATTATTCTGTCATTTTTTCGACGATATTTTTTTCAGCAATATTAATATTTGCCACTAGGAGACATAATCTTCTCGATACATAGCTGGTGGCTGTCCACTACATAATATAAATAGATGTTTCGCGGCAAGTATCTTTTCGCCACGCACGAGACGCGATAACGACCCCCGAGAAATCCGAGATAAAAAAAAAGACAAATGCGCAACGCGAGCGAGCGGAGAATGCTTGCTAATAGAACGGCAGCGGTATGCTGAGAGTCGCTACGACGCGACGCGAGAGATAAATATTGCGCTAAATTAGCGGGCGGAAAAACGAGAGAGGTACGAATATTTCTAATTAACGTGAAGCGTTACCACGTCGCGTCGAAAAGGCTTATCGCGATAAATACGCGACAGGTATTCCTGGTCGTAATGTCGCAATGAATGCGCGTCGCTTAATCGCGCGCCGCCTTGAAATTTCTCGCCGTACGATGCGATCCCAGATAATTAACGTCACATCGTAAGTGTAACGCCTCTCCTGGCCTTTTGCCTTTATCTCTGCTGCTCGAGACGAATCATCCCGATTGGATTGATGCAATGATCTTTCCTTCTCAAGAGATGTAAGATTGAGAGATACGAAGATTCATCGCAGTTTATGTTTATGCGAAGTCTAATTGTCCAAGAATTTTCTGAATTTACATTTCATCGGTTGGCCAAGTTGGACTATCCCAACTTTTAAAGGCACAGTCAATATTTTAATTGTAAATTCTGGATAGATAAATTTAAATTTATAAAAAATAAGTAAAAAATACAATCCGACTTAAATGGTAGTAAAAACTCGTTATTAAAACTTTCACAAGTATGATATATATGTTATACGGGAAATATTAATTCGAGATTTATATACATATAACGGCTGGTCAATATGGATAATTGTTTGCTTTATTAAATTTATTAAAGCAGACATTATGCATATTGGTCGGACAAAACAGGTGTGCATTATGCATATTGGCTGGCCATTATGCATATTGGCCAAATTAATCAAATTTCCCCGTAACGTATATATATTTTCTCCATTCTTGAAAGTTGTCTTGTTAGTCATAATTAAACAAAAATTTTAAAATTTTAGATAAATAAAATATTAAAATTACAATTTTTGTTTAAAATTTAAAAGATGTAAATTGAACGGTTAAGATTAGAGAAAAAAAACTAACATATGACAGTTGAAAGATCTAAGAATTGAACAGCGCAATCCGAGTAGCTCATATCTCAAGGAGGCAGAGATGATCTTTTCAGATATTTAATTTCTTCTAAGGATCTACGCGTTTAAATTATCGCGGCGTTATTTCGAAATCCTAAACGTCGTGCCGACGCGACGCGACGCCCAGGAAGTGGCGTCCACGAGTTCCACGCGCACGGTGTAGATCATCGTATTACATTCGGTAATTGGTTGGCCTGTTTGTTTGAGGCTCGAAGATTACGTTTAACATCCTCAACGCTTCCCAGCCGAGAAGCTATATACTTTCACCTAAACTCCACCTCGCCGCTTATCCGCAAATTCGTTCGTTGAAGCTCGCCGTTTAATCGCGCGTGGCCGCGACTTTATCAGATGCCTGCTGAGAGAGCGGCCGATCCGCGAGATCAAACGGCAGGTCTGATTGTCGGGTAATTGGCCGCACTATTGTTTGTTCACGGTTGAGGGAGTAAGTCGAGATTCTTCATCGAAGATGATTGGCGTGCTTTCACCTAACTCTGCGCCTAACCGTATGCTCATTGTCTTAAACGTACTCTCGCGCTTATACGTTATATAGCCTTCCCGTCGCTCGATCTATATTTGTATGGGAACAACTCGGAGCGAGTTGCGCGTATCTCGAGAGAGTATCAGCAGGACTGAGAAGCGAGACATGTAATGCCGCAACGCGATGTAATTGCCGGGAGATATAATCATGGCTGTATAATCTCGGGACGTAAGGCTGTATATTCTAAGGATTAACAAACCGAGAATATGAAAATCCCCAACATTGTAATGATTTAAAGATACGACGCAAGAGTATCAGTAATGTTTCCGTTCTAAAATGAAATCGAGGATACTTTAAAGAATTAATGCATGGAAAGGACAGTTTTGCTCAAGTATCTAAAAATTAGCTAGATACAGATCTGAAAATAATTTAATTGGACCATCAAAATAATTATGTAGGACGCTCAAACTGGTTGCTAGAAAGTAAAAACTGTTTGCAGCATTGCTCATGTATGTTTGAGAGTCCTACGTAATTATTTGGATGGTCCAACCAAATTACTTTCAGATTTATATCTAGTTAAATTTTTACGTCAACAAAGATCATTTCGTGTACTTATTTGTCGGTGTTGGCATTCTTTGTATAGAAACACTCTTTGTTGCATCCTTGATGCGAATCCGGAGCAAATTGGCTTGAGTGAAGAGTGAAGATACAGGTCTTTTTGATACGCGAATCCCGTTTTCAGGAAACGGATGATTATCGTGTGATTGTGTGCTTCTGGATCAATGATAATTAAAAATAATTATCTTGCCGCCGGGACTTTCTACAACGAACAATGGATGTCGATAAATATAGTGACCACGGTCGAATGACGGTTTAGCATCGTTTTTAATCGGGACAAATAAGCGCCGAGATTACGGTTCTCTAGATTAGTGTCGACAACTGATTTCCACGTTAACTTCGGTTTTCTTTTTGAAAACCGAAATTGTTACGTAAATGCATACTCTCTTACTGTACCCTTATCCGAATTAATTATCGCCGTTGAAGTAACTGTTTCAATCCATTTCAGCTTTATGTTACGATGTACAATTAATTTTATTAGTAATATATATATATATAATTTAAATTTAAAAAAAAAGGTTTTAAAGCTCGAAATCTCTATTTCCGAATAGTAAGTTAAAAAAAGAAATTTTTTTCTCACTGTGTGGATCTGTCACGTGCTAAAAAAAATTTGCGAAAATTTTTTACTACCTACATCGTAAAAGTTTAGAGTTTTCCTTACAAAATTATTTTCTTTTTAATGTTTCTATGATTTTTTTTCTTTATAATATTCGCGAGTTAAATAAAAAGGAACATTCTCTGACTTTGATTGATCATAACTCCATTAAAAATCATCTTACTGTAATTAAAAAACAGATTCTTAAAGCTGAAACGTTGCTCTATTGAGTGGTATATCGTGCTAATTTTTTAAATCTAAAATATATAGAAATTTGAGTTAAAAATGTGATATTACTGTCCCCCCTTATAACCATTGCGCAATGGAAAAAAGGACGGTACGATGATTTTTAACGGAGTTATGAGCAATCTTCACAACAAATATATTCTGCATATAATTTTGAGCTAACAAAATTCCGCAGAACTTTTTCTCCAACCTAATATATAAACTTTTTTAATTTTTTGCGTTTAAAAAAAGACTTGATTTATAAAAAAAAATTTATATTAATTTTTTATTTTAAAGATTTATGAAAATAATTGTTCTTGCTATTAATTTTGAACTTTTCTTTTTTCACAAAATTCCAAGATGACTTCTTTGTAATAATTTTAAATCGACGATATCTTTTTAGCTTGTAAACTAACTCTAAAATATCACGTCTTTCTCAATGTAAGTCGTAAAATAATTGCGCAGCGGACCGAGAACTTAGAAATTACCAATGGCGCCGGTTATCTCAACATATCAATTATCGCAAAGTAATTATAATGAAGGCCGTTTTATACGGGAAATAAACAGCGATCAGGTAATGACGTAACTGATTTAATCGCTTTCGAAGGAAAAAGGTGTTCAACCCAATTCTCTAATTCTTGCAATTGAATCAAAAAGGCGTATCGACGCGATGCTGCAGTGACGACTTTTTTTATGTTAGGAAGATCGTATTTTTGTTATGATAGGCGCTATTGACACAGCGTGAATGTCTAAAGTGTGAATTCCTCGTGAGCCTCAGAACCGGAGCGAAATAGGGCGAGGTGGATTGGTTATAATCGCGGCAAAATGCAAATCGCTCGTATGGCAAAACGGGAGAAGGCAAGGCGCGAAACCGCCGGCCGCTGCAATTAGGTGCGCGTTTATAGCCGACCGACGCGACGTATTTATTGTAAGCGAAATAATTTCGTATCGTTAGAGAGACCGGCACAGCACAATTTTCTCGCGTGTGACTGCCAGATTATTGCGTTTTATGTTTGACATCGTTTTCGTAGCTGCTCATTTGTTCGAAGCAAGAAATACTTATTTAGAGTGTGTGTGAATATGAGAGCTTAATTTTAAAAAATTAAAACCATTACATAATCTAACACAATGTACAAATAATAATATAAAATTCTAAGAATCTAATAATAAGAAAGTAGAAAAAACGAAAGAGAGAAATTATCAAATTAATATTTTCATAACTTAGTAATAATAACCAAATTTAATAGTTTACTTAAATATAAAAAAAATTTTAACAAATAATTTGTAAATTTCTCAGAGTATTTTATGTTTTTAAGAATTGTTAGAATAATTACTACTTCAAACTCACTTCAAACAATTTGTAATTTTCAGTAGATTATAGGATAGAACTTGATACATAATTTGTATATACATGTACTACATATTTTTATGTGTACACTTCACGTATTTTGATTTCTATTATTTTGATTTTTTCAATATTATTATTACGTGAAAAAAAATTACACTCTTAATTTGACATGAAATATAAATCTAAAATGGATTCAATATACATTTAAAAGTAGAAAAGAATTCTATATTTATATCGTAAATTGTTTGCACCTTTTCTTTGCTTTTCTCTTTCTTTAGAATTTAGTTTTATGGATCTTGGATATCGAAACGTTTATATATATATCAAAGCCGATTAATTATAAAATTTATGAGTTTAATAGGAGAGAGAGGGAGAGAGGGAGAGAGAGAGAGAGGGAGGGGGGGGAGAGAGAGAGAGAGAGAGAGAGAGAGAGAGAGGATCGATATAGGCGTCTATAATCCGAAAATATGATTCGCTTGTCGACAACTCGCGGGATTAAAGACGTTAATTAGAGCATTAGCAAAAAAGTCGTTCATTTAATTTTACCTTTTGCGTGACCTACTTTCCTAATCTTATAAATTTCCTACTTGCGCGGACATTTACAGCAAATCTCGACTTGGAAAAACGACCATAAGCGCCATACACAAAATACAAGTGAAACGTAATATCCAGATTTGTAAACACAAATGCGATTTATGAGACATATTAACCTTTACCGTACCATCTACAATTTGGTGCCTCGTCCATACCAACCAGGGTCACTAGAATCTCTTCGTTTTTTCACCTCTTCAAAATAATTTAAAAAATCTCTAAAAATTCACCAACATATTTCCAACTTTCTAGAATAAATATTG
>NW_017298108.1:244799-258662 GCF_001594075.2 Trachymyrmex cornetzi
AAAAAAATACTAGAACTTCGAATTCTACAAAAAGTTGAATTATTTGAACACATGAATATGAGTAATTTTCAGTAAGGAACATATAGAAAAAATCGAGTTAAAATACGCATTTTTTTATTTTGTTATAAAATAATGTCTTTTTTCATTAAAAAAATGTAAATTTTAATTTAGATAAATATTTAGATAAATATGTAAAGAAAAGCGTGACTCGCCTCTTCAGTTTTATCTATTTTGTCTAAAAAATAAATAATTCTTTTAGAAAAAAAAAAATTTTTAATGAAAACAAACATTCAGACATTAATTTAGAGTGAAAATAGAATACTTATAATGATTTTTTGACACAATTTTTATTTTCACAAAAAAGCTAACATCGTATACTCACAAGGGTCACTAGTGTCCCACGTCGCCTTAAACTGCATGTCAGTCATAGGCAGATTGACGGCCGGGGTCGCACCACCGCGCATAGATCCCCCCCCTCCATCACAAACTTTTTTTACGCGGCAATAACAAACGCCGGGTTGACCGAGCTTGCGAGAAACTTGCACGAACAGGAATCGCTCGGTCACTAGTTACCCATGTTAATACGGTAAGGGTTAATTCTTTTAAATTAAAAAAGAAACACGTACGGGTGTAAATCTTGCCAAATACCTACTTTGCTCTTTTTTTTGTAGCTCTTATTTTATTATTTGTCACTAATAATATACTTTTTATTTCTTATTTCTCTCTATATCTTCTTTTCCACTTTTATCGCGATATATTCTCATATATTGAATTGAAATTTATTTATTACCAAAAACAGTTTGATGTCATCCATAAGCCCGATCAGAAGTATCGCCCATTATCCTTGTAAGTTGGGAAATGTACTTTTATGGCATGTTGTACACGGCCAAGAAAACTGACGTTGGGATGATGAAGTAACATGACAGTACCGTTTCCATTGTGGCCAACGTGTACTTTTATTATAGCCTCCGAATAGACGAAGAACGGTATAATAATGATAAGAATCGAGCGAATGGACGTTTTAAGCGATGTAAGCAATACAAGCGCACTCAATCATACGGTTTTGAGACTCGTTTTGGATCGAGAGGTTTCTCCTCTCAATGGTGCCAGGTCGTCAGACATCTAAAGATGAGAATGGTCGAAGTTCTCTCGATGGAGACACTCCTTCTTTCTCGGCGCACTTGGTAGACGGTAGATTACGCAACAGGTGCATTGTCGAGCATGCACCGGAAATGTCTTTGTTTCGAAAGACCAGTTGTGCTAATTGTATTGTAATATATCTTGGAAACATCTACGAGCTAGGCTTACATTTTTAATAAGATAACAATAATTTTTGTAAGCATTTTTATTATTCTATTTTGAAATATCAAAAATATATCATATAATATAATAATTTAATTACAAGCCGAAGAGAAATCGAAAGAAATTACAGAGAAATAAACAATCTTATGGTTTACTATTCCTTTTTTGCCTGATATCTATCTATAATACATTTAAGAACATCACTAAAGACTTTAAAAGTTAAATTATCGTCCTCCTTTAGCTTAAATAAGCTCAATTTAATAACAAAAGGACAAAAAGATGGTCTCTTGCAACAATTTAAGAAAAACGTTGTTTAAAAATTTTCTGCAAAGACTACAAAGTATCCTACGTAGGACAGACCGAGAGAAAATTAAAAACTAGAATTACCGAACACGTTTTGACGTTCCGTAAACACTGACGAAGGCACATGTCTAACGACAATATTTGTATAATTTTACGCTTAAGATTTGTGTAACAGAATGGAGGTGCAGTTTTTCAGTATAACCGGACCAACCATAAAGTTGATTAAAAAGTGTCGTTCACACGCAATTTAATGGAGAATCACTCAAGGTTTGTTGAAATGTGCCTACATTTGCAATAATAGCACTCAATTTGGAATTTTTTGTTAATTACTCGGGTTTTTTCATTATCTTGAAAATGGCTGAAAAAAAGCAGCCGAAACGTCGATTGGAATTTATGTATGTAGTAAGAAGAATAAATATGAATTGTTAACATACACAAATAATAACCGTGTAATAACTCTTTCAGTTATTGTAATATTATTTTTAATATTGAGAGCTCTATAAATAAAGTAAATCCTCATTTAAATTAACATAAAATTATAAATGTCAGAGAAACACAGGAGAAAGGACGGATATAAAATAGCTAAAAGATATAATGTGATCTATTTGCGTGGAGAAAATTATGAAACAAGTGGGTTAGAGAATATTATGAAACAAGAGAAAATTTTAAACGAACGAATCTAACAACGCATGTTCGGACATGTACTCGTATAATACGAGGGAGAAACTGGAGTCGCCGGAGCGACTCGCATGAGCGGACACACAAAAAGGTTTTCGGCACCGCCCTTTCGCCGATGCCGATCTTATTGTCCCGGACTCGAACGCGGTGGCGGTTTCTACCCCGCGGCCGCGTGCGCGTTAATGCGATTTCCGCGTATTGTCTCTCGTGTACGCGCGCGCGCGAGAGAACGTCCGTTCTTGCAAAAGCCAACATGTCGCGCGAGCACCTTATAAGATCGCGATTATATTGTTACCGTAGTCGTACACATATTCGTGAGAGAAGACTATCTATTATATTCGCCGGACAAAATAGAGATGTACTATCCTTATAAGCACGGCAAATTATATCTGTTTGGATGGTCATCATTAATACTAGAACCATATATTACGTACCATTCATGATTCATCTGATAATTCTTCTTTTCCGATTTATTTGAATTTGCACGTGGAGCTTTAGATTTTTCTAACTTTTCACAAATAATCATAATTAATTACAAGTCATTTTATTTTTACGTTGACAACCCTCTCTTATAAAAAGTCATTTACCATGAATCGCGATTGGGTTAATTTAGATCCGCTATTGTTTTATTTATAGGTTCGAGAGAATAAAAGTTTTTCTGTAAAAAGACGTGTTGATTATACAAACTTCATGAAATAATTAAATATAGTTTAACTTAATTAAATATAGTTGTTTAACTCGAATGTTTAACTTAGTTCCTAAATCCCTAATAACTTAACGTATTAGTTCAGTCTATCAATTTAATTTTGCTCATACTAAAAGTTAAAGTTAAACTTCATGTCTTGTTCAATGCTGTACGTTGTAATCTTGAGCAAGAGAATTACCAATTTCGAGATTAGAATCAAGTGTAGAAACTTTCTTTTCTACACTTGATGCAAAGATGTTCAGTCTCTTTGTAGGAGGGCATATAATGGAGGCCAATCATTCCGTTAGGTGATTAGCTTTATCAAACGATGATATGTCGCAAGGTGGCTGCATGAGGTGGGCTGAAATATAACTAGCTGTATACATGAAAGAATGTACAGTAAGGAGTTGTTCTTCAAGTCGATTCTAACGGTAATAGATCTACCGGAACGTCTCGAACGGATCTACAAGCACAAATTCCCAGCCTAATCGAAGAAATCGGAGGAAAAAAAAATTTGATTGACGCGATCGAAAAAGTATGTTACGCGACTGTCCCGGTTAAATGCCCAATGGCTCTCGCTTTACTTGTTAAGCTAACTTCCCAGATTGCTATACCTGGCCTAGTCTAATCGCAAGAATTCCTGAATTATGTGTAACTATTTAAGCGATCATGTGCGACAGAGCCTTATAATACAGGTTTTCTTTCCAGTTCCATCGCATGCAGAACACGAGATCCTCTTTGGGTGTAAACCTGTTTTTGGAGCGGTTAATGCAACTTCGTGTCGCTTACCCCAATGCCCCTTTTGCTAAATATTACCGTGGACAATTCATCATTAATACAGGCTGCTACTAGTAATCCGTTGAAAATTAACTGAGATAGGGTCTTTTTTCGTTATTCAGTTTGCAGTAAATACTTTGTTTAATGGTCGGTATTCAATCGATTCTTACATTTAAGATTGTCTTAAGATTTGTCATGAACCAATTAGAAAGCCGCATTGGCACTTTAAGACGTTACTTAAGTCTTGAAATAAGAACGGATTATGAATACTGGCCTATGTTCGCTTCGTTTACATTTGTTCGAAATAAACTGTCATTTCTCTGGCATACGCATCGAGGAATCAATCGATCCCGCGTACCTCAAAGAATTTCACGAGTGAGAATCGCATGACTGACACCCCGTTTATCGTTTATAAAAATAACGCTCATCGCTTTCCTGACTGGATCTGCCGAAGCGCGTCGCGCACGGCAGGGTTAATCACCGACTGTCGCGTCGCGTGAAAGCGTGACAGATGCACGTGTATAGAGTGTACAGAATGACAATCGGGAAGTTACTGAAATTAAATAGCTAACTGTTATTTTGTAATGAGTTGGCGAAATAAAATTAATTAAACATTATATAATATATTACAGTAAAATCCATTATTTTTACTGGCACGTGATGCAGGTAAAATGTACATATATGAATTTGTAAAAATAAATATTAAGAAGAAGATTAGTTTGACTGATTGCATAATTCAATGATATCTATATGTTTTCGAAATGATAATCATCTAAACTTATACAATAATCGAGATGCTTCTGTTAAATACACTTTCTAACATTAATAACTGTAACTGTATCTCCGAAGAGTTTGAGATAAACTCCTTTCATGACCACCCACGTCGAGATTTTGTAAACATATATCACTGAGCCATGCAATCAGCCAAACTTTTTTATGCTTGTGTTTTACAAGTTCACAAATACATATTCTTTTGCACTGTGTGCCAATGAGAATGAAGGGTTTTTTCTGCAAAGTAGCGTTTAAATTCACTTCATTCTCTCCATTCGTTATAAAATTACAGCTATTTAGCTTCAACAGCTCCCCGATTGTTACTCTGTATATACACAGGCGGTGAATGACCCAGAAACACATTATCACGACAAGCGTTGTGCCTGGCGACCCACTCACTCACGTTACACGCCCGGCAATCCGGAACGATGCGCTGCTCGCTCGCTCGCTCGCCATTATCATCGACACCCGTCTCGAACGTCGTCATCATCATCATCATCATCATCATCATCATCATCAGTATCGTCAGTTCGTCTGAAGTTCTTTCTATGTCATCACCTATAATTAACGTTATATCATACGGCCTACTTTTAATCCCCTAGAATATCTTCCACTGGGACTCTTGGGAAGCATATAATTTGTTTAAGAGAAACGCACGGGGGAAATAATTAAGCGCGCAGATTGTTATCTCGATTCGCAGTCGCTTCAATAAGTGCGCAACAAATGAGGAATAGCACTGACATTATTCTTTTTATTTTTCTTGTTGATAAAAGTACACAGTCGGTGACACAAGAGCGTTGTCAGTATAGATCTTTAAAAAACTGAGTATATTAACTGATTGTGAGTATAAAAATTAAAGTTACATTTTAAGAGCCACCACACACAAAATGACATAAACTGTATAAGCATAGCATAAGCTCGCTGGACTAATGATCATCTGACAAAAAGATGCCATATTGATTTACATAAGATGTTCATTGATCTAGCGGTCTTATGCTATGTTTATGCAGTTTATGTCATTTTGTATATGGTGACTCTAAAAGTACATTACTTACGTGCACTAAACTGTACTTAACATTTAGTTATTACTGATTATACATTTGTCGTCAAGTTGTCATGCTTTCCATAAGACATGCTTTTTACGTTTGAACATAAATTCAATTGACAATATCTGGTCAATCATAAAAATAAAGTTTTGAAAAACACAAATATTTACTTTGAAGCAGTTATTTTGGCACATTGGAAAGTTTTTATCCAAAACTCTGACTGAAAATCTTGTAAAAAGCTTTTTTGCGATAAGCTGTGATCATTGCAATAATAATAGTGATTGGACGCACATATTAGATAAATACATTTTAGTGCATGCAATGTATTTTTTAAGTATAACTCTTATTTTTTCAATATACTTGGTTTCTTTCGGAGAATTGTCGATGACTCTTGTGATATTATATAATTGTAGTTAATAAATCTATATGATTGTAGAATTCAGGAATTGATTTCAAATTTTTCACATATTTCCCATGCATTTCTATCGCGCATATTAAAAGTAAAATGAGATGATAAATATTTGCAAAATGTATATTTTAATATACATTTTTAATGATAATTTAGATTTTAATACCTAATAGTTTAGAACGAGTTTACTGAAAGTAAAAAATTAATTACTACCGATCACGATGGTCTCATGTTAGAATCGTGATTTTAAAGAGAATCGTTTCTTGCGACCTGCATGCAAATTTTTCCCAGGATTTGTCCTGTTTCCCCGAACACGAATGCGAATGACCGCCGCATCTTCTCCCTATCAGTCCTCTAACGGTAAAACAGTCGACCATTGCATTTGCGTACGCGAAGTCCTCACCGACTAACGGAGTTAATTAAAATCGTTAAGAATGGCTCGTCCCTTACAAGGATCGCCCGGCACGATGTCCGGCGAGCGTACCGTGTGGTTTTACTAGCTTACTACCACAAAAATAGCGGCGTGTTGCGGTTTGATCTTTAGGAATCCCATTTGCATGTCCCATGTTTATTAACGTCGTTCGAATTAAGGGTCTCGTTATTAAACTCATATATAAGTGCAAGCGTTATTATTGCGAATAAAAGCTGAGATAAGAGTGTCACTGATAAGCCAGTGAGGTACTGATGTGCGTAGCTGCGAATTGAACATTATCAATCTTTCGTATGAAAAACCATCGCTGTTGAAATAAAAACGCAGGATTGACAGATTTATACAGCGAGATAATCACACATTAATCATTATCTCTGCTAATATTCTTTTTCTTCTTTCTCTCCTTTCTCTTTACATTGTTTACATTCGTAGATAATTAAATACGATTTACGATTTTTTTCAACTACAATTATATCTTCTTCGTACGTTATACCGCAATATTTCGCTCTCTCGAAGATAATTTCGTAACTTACCTAGATCAATAGTAGTATGGGCGTTACTTGCTTTGGAGGAAGGATAATATTATTTTGCATCTCTCATCTATTTCGGTGAAATCACGAGCTTGAAATAGGATTTCGTCGTATTGTCGGCCGATGGACTCTTAAATGCTGACGTTCGTTGCGTTAAACAAATAATGGGATAAATTCGACCGATTCATGACGATTATAATATCAGACTCTATATCGAGCATGATTACGCCAGTGAATCTTCCAAAAATAATTGCGCGCTGCCGAAATAATTGCTTAGTGGAAAATTCTATCGACTTCGCAGAAAAGCTGTAAAAATAGAACACGTAAATTATAAATCTATTTCAATCTTTAATTAATTAGCCTGTAAAAATTATATTGTATATTATATGTATGAAATGTGTACACGATCCTTCTGTTAACGACTATCTCCCCTTGATTTTAATCTTTAGTTCTAATATTATATACAAAAAATATTATATAGCACAAAGGAACGACGAAAGAAATATTTATAACTTTTTTGTGAGTCTTGAATTTGAAGTACGATTAATAAGAATCCAGAGCAAAGAACATTTATCTTTATTTCGTTCTATAAAATATATTCACTGCGCGTACATTTTTCATTCTATGTCTCTTAACTTGATTATTTCTCTATTGGTGTAGTATTGTTCATTGAACACACTACCACCGCTTTAGTTTCGGAACCATAGATCTGCGCGGTGCGAAGATCGTCCGGTTCTCTAGATTCGATAACGGCTTATTAATAACTGCGCGCGCGGTAGGCATTTTTCTTTTCGTAGCATTCACTTTCACTCCTGACTTAAAAAGCAGGAAGTAGACGAAAGAAGAGGCGCTCGCGACCGGTTTCGCCTTCGGTCCTCGGCGGGATCTCCGCGCTGCCGGCATTGTAATAGATGCTCATATAAGGCGCTGTCAGGAAGTGGGCCATCCTCTCATTCATTCTGTTTCTATTTACCTTTTAATCGGCTCGTAAAAACGATTATTCCCAGGAGACATGATATTCACCTCGCGCGAGTAGTGTTTTTATACATTTTATTTTTCCTCTTTTTCTTTGGATGTCATCTGTGAATGGCACATTAACGATGACATTATTCGAAACACTTGGCGATTTATGCAATACTCGAGCACTCTCTTCCTTTTCTTTTCAAAATGCACACACTGAAAGTGAAGGTATGTGTTTCGTAATTAATCAATCGACTAAAGAAATTTATATATTGAAATTTACATTTTGTTATATTAGGTAAATTATACTTTTTATTATTCCATCGCTTTATTTTTTTTTACTTTTATTATTAATATCTTTGTAATCATTCAAAATCTTTAAAATTTTTTATTAATTTTTTTACATCTCAAATTATATAATATAATAAATAAATTCTATTCTGTTTTACGTGTTAAAAATGAATGTTTTAGCATTTCCAATAAAAGAAAGAAAAATGCAGCACGGTAGCAATTAGCGGACACGTAAGTGGTCGCCTCTAGCGACACTGCAGAGAGACCTAGAAGGAAAGAACTTTGTCGTAACGGCGAGAAGACGAGGGAGGTAGAAAGGGTCCACGAAGTCGTGAGGGGGGAGAAGAATTTAGTTATGGTCTCCCTATCTCTTCCTCCTTTCCTCTTCGGTGTTGCCTACTTTAACGTTCCTCTCATGCGCATTCGCGTTCGCCTGCCCACGCGAGGCGACCGCCCCTTTAACATCGCCGGTATTCGCCTGATTTATGAATGCCCCGGCTATATTTAACAGCGTGTTCGCCATTGAAGACATGCCTTAGGCAGCGCGCGAGGCAAACTCGGCGAACGGGGAAGAAAGGAGAGACATCGTTTGCTCACTTGCTCAAACGAAGGAAAAAGATGGAAAAAGAGGAAGAAAGAGACAGGGAGGCCTGTAACACACAGGTACGACGAGCGAGCACGTAATCCTTGTAATGCAGGAACCTAACCTACGCCATCCAGACTGCATTCAGGATGCACCGGGAAATGTCGCCCGCGAAATAGGCGCCTGGGGATGGTGGAACAGGAAGAGCTCCTTCGTTGAAACATATAGGTGTTGTTAAGTTCTGACAAATGTTCCAAGATTTTCGTATTTGTGACTCTGGATTTTGGAGTCTGAAAATCAAAGGATTCATCCTACTGTTCTATCCAGGCCTATTTCATTCAAAATGTTATTTATTTAATTACTAATATTTTATTTAAAAGCTTTTTTTCTCGTATTTGATAACTTCATCTGTTAATATGAGATTCTCTATCTGTGAAAATATTTTATTTTTTATTTTATGAAGCTTTTTAATCGTATTGACCGAAACGATATAAGTGATGTATAGTAAATTTGAACAGATCAACAGAGTTAAGAACCGCTTCAGAAGAGCAGATATTCAGATAAATGAAGCATACAATTAATCGCCGGAGAAAAACGAAAACTTTTCGTGGGTGCTTGTATTTTCATCGAACGATTTCTGAAGCGTAATCTGAAAATTTAAAGATTTATAAATTGAAACAGAATATAAAATAGTTGCTTCGAAAAATAAGGTTTCTTCTTTAAAATAAACCTTAATATGCCTTATAAACAAATGTAAAGATTAAATAAATACAGCGATTTTGGAAACGAATAATTGGGAGATTTAAAAACTCCTGTAGAGACAAAATAGAATACAAAATAGATGCATGTATAAAAAATAAAAGTAGGATAACTATTTTTCTTTATGTGGAATGATTATATTAAGAATTTTGTTAAAAATGGTATTTTTAAAAATAGTAACGGTGAAATTTCTATGTATATAAAGTGCGTTTAATCGTATTTCGCTGCAACCACGTGAATTAAAGGATCTAACGTCAAGGCAAGATTCTCTACCATCGGTTTTTGGACAGCCCCTTTTAGGAATATCTCAGATTCCAAGAGATCGATTTACACGTCTGCATGGTATTATCGTAATCTGCATTTTGCTGATCTAATCCCAGTAATATTTCGCGCCGTGGTAATTTGCATACATTAAATCGATCGCGAGACAAGGATCGGGCCCGGGCTCAACGACGAGGTTATCCTGCACAAGATTATCGAGCAATGCTATCAGGTTTCTTATTAAGTATGATTTCATCAGATTGTCGTAATGTCTCGTTCTTTGCCCTTTTTCCACATTGTTTGTTTATAATCCAATCTATAAATTACGTGAATTTTCTCGTATACGATTACAAGCCTCTATTCTCGAATAACAATTAAAAATTTCGAAATCTCTGTTGAAAACCTCGATATTTTTGCCGAGAAAAGATCAGTTCAAAAGAAGTATACGAATATATATTTTTTTCTAAACTTCTTGCACCACATTTTATCCTTTTTTCTTTGCGTTAGAGAGAAAAGGAACACCATATATATCTTGAATTTTTAAACCGGTATTTTGTATTCGCTTGTTATACGTTTTTTACTTCAATTCAAATTTGTAGTCTGAGAGAGAGAGAGAGAGAGAGAGAGAGAGAGAGAGAGAGAGAGAGAGAGAGCAGAGCGTACAAATCGACATTCTGCTTTAGATTAAATTGATAATGCTTTAAACGGTTTTCATAAATCTTAGTAGAAGTGCCCTTTCAGGATCAAGTTATATAGATTTATATTTCTATCGCATATGCAAGAGTCTTATTTATCGGAGGAGACTCGTGCACCTTTACTCGAGGTTCGTTACATAGTTCCCACGCGGCTGTATCGATAATGAATCTGACCAGCGTATGCTCCTTCCTTCGGGGTAACGCCGCTTTTATCGTCCAATTTAATTTAGCGCTGATATACGACATTGGAAAAAGATCACGGTGTCGCCGTGCCAACAAGCTCAGAGACTACCAATTAGTTTCCTGCATTTTTTATACCAAGCCATACGTTTACAGGTGAGAAGTTTGGCTTGACAAAGTTTGATAGTTTACATTGGTAAATTCATAATGTCAATTATACCCAATTTGAATTATTTTCATTGTTGAATTAAATAATCGTGCTGCAATATAGCAAAATATAAAATAAATTAGTTCAATTACTTAAAGTCCTTAAAATTTGTTCCATTATAGTCATCGTTTATTTATAAACATTTTGCATCAATCATAGAAAAATCTACATCCGCAATTTACGATATATTAAACTTTCTTACAACAATTTATGAAATGACAATGAATCTTGTGAAAAAGATTTAACAACGAATTTTGACTATCATAGAAGTCAAATTGTATTCTACTTATTTTTTGCAGACTTGAATATATCGACTCTGTGCCTTCAAAATGTTAACTTGGCCAATTAAATCTGCATTTTGTTTTCCTTTAACTTGTCCATATCATTCGTAGATTCCGCATTGCAAACACCTGCAGCTTGAAACGGTAATGCTAGACGCATCGCGTATGTCGATTTAGAACCAGGTTGTTTCCGATGCTTTGCAGTTTAATTAATAGTAAAATAGCAAGTGTCGAGTTGAGAAAGAGAGACGAAGAAGAGAAGAGGAACGTTCGCTGCTTATCGCGGCGTTTGCAATACTCTGGAGCCCCCCTCGCGACGTTATCCCAAGTGCATTGGTGCCATCCCAGGGCCTTGAAAGAGCTGGTTCTATCGCGATCTACATAGTTGCATAACTTGAAGCCGGGATATCGATGCTCTTGAAGGCGAGCGCGCGCGAGCGAGATCGCGATGCACCGGTCCGCAGCAGGGGAACGGGGGAGGGGCGAGTCGGGGCCCGGGTGAGGGCCAAGGCGTGATGAGGACGGTGCACCCAAGCCCGATGTCCGATAACGAACCTGGCACTTACTGCTGCCGGAGAAACGATCTTGTTCCTTTTGTCCCGACCGCTTGTTTAATATCGTCCCTCTCTTTTATTCGCGTGCGAATTGTCGTATTTCGGACGTATTACGTCATCTTCAACGGAAAGAGGTACTTCGGACGGACGACGCGACGGAGCGTGGCACTCTTGAGAGAGCCGATCGTCGTAATCGGAAGCTAATTGAAAACGCGCGTTCCTTCGAGACGGGACACGATCAATTTCGCATATAATTGGCTTCTGACGCGCGACCGCGCTGGAAAGTTCCGCGAAGATGAATTATGGCGGATATGCACTGGGGATCCCTTCTCCCTTCTTCGATCTCCTCCTCTTTCTTTCACCGCATCTCTCACGCTCTCTCGATCGCGTGGCGTCGCGGATGCTGGCGATGATTTGCTGCCGCACGTTTTAATTGGGGCCCCGGCATCGCATACGGCTCCTTTTCATGCCATGCGCTCTGCCTACCGGCCACTCTCGCTTTCGTGCTGACACGAGGATCCTTGGCTCTCCGTAGGATATAACAAAAAAAAAAACGTCATTCAACCTTCCACAATGCGACTTCCGCGTATGGGCGCACTATAAAGGACCATGCACACCCGCGTCTGAAATGTTCTTGTCTTTTTCTTCTCGTCTGCGATACACTTATTTTGTCATTGTGTTAGCTTAAAAAAGGATTCAGTTTATTTGTATTAAATTCAGAATGAAGATTATCATTTATTATTAAAACAAACAATGTATAACAGTAAAACAACAATATGCATAATAACAAACAATATGTAATAGTGAAACAATGTTTATCAGACTTGTCGGTAAACCGAAACAACATAAATCAAATATCCAGTGGTAAGAAAAATATTAAAAAAATAATTCACCCAACGATTACTGAACGATACAAATTATTTGATGACGATGATGAATGCTTTATTGATTGCTCTTGGAGTTACGATTTATACATATTGTCTTAACCTAACTTATTTTAACTTATTCTACGAACTTATTTAATCACTCTTTTGTTTTTTATTATCTTGATCTGTATTCAATTTGTATTTGGTTTTATACCCGTGTGGAAATTTCTCCTAGGCTATAATCGGGGCCAAGTTAATTTTCCTAATTTTATTTGCGGCCCAAATTAGAACGCCCACCTTGGTCCAAATTTGGATTGTCACGCTTATTTGTCTAGGCCCCACATTAGCATCCAAACTTGGGCCAATACAAGAATTTTATCCAGGCTCCACATTGGCATCCAAACTTGGGCCAATATAAAAATTTTACCTAGGCCCCGCATTGGGCCAAGTTTGAGGGCCAATGTGGGGCCTAGATAAAAAAGCGTGACAATCCAAAATTGAGCCGAGTATAAAAATTTTAATCTGGTCACATTTTATATAACTGTAAGTATAGGGCTCATATATCCGTGAGGAAATTTATCCTGGCATTTCATATTTAATATTGTAAGAAATAAGCGAGAAAAATATCAAAACGCTCCGGGATTCGAACCAAGGCCTGGTCTCCTACATATTGGTAGACTTCCGTCCTGTTACTGAGCTACACAGCCTTGGCACTGATAGTTTTTCTAATTGTGCCTATTTTCTCTAAATTTCTTACAATATTGGCCCTATATGGGCATTACTGAGGCATCCAAAATAAAGATTTGTCAAACTCAAGCCCATTTAAGGCATAGTTATAAGATATCCTATAAATTAAACTACTATCAGAGAAAATTTAAGATCAAATTGAGCCTTATATGGGCTGTAACTGGGCAAATTTAAGTATAACTATCTTGGGGAAAAAGTGGAATCCAAACTAGGCCCTGCACGGGCCGTGACTAGGAAACTTAAGTTAAACTATCCTAACTAGGCCCTAAATAGGTCCGAGTTTGGCAAACCTTTATTTTGGATGCCTCAGTAATGCCCATATGAGGCCAGTATTAAAGTATGGAATGCCCGGACAAATTTCCACACGGGTACTCATCTTAGGCTAGTTCTTTATTTATACACTCACACAAGTCGATCCTATAAAAACTTTCACTAAAAAAATTTTTTATTTATTTTTTATAATATATTTCTAATAATAAGTAAGAAACATAACAAGTGATTTCAAATTTTTATATTTGAATTTAATTTCAATTTATTTCTCTTATAA
>NW_017298108.1:258722-268849 GCF_001594075.2 Trachymyrmex cornetzi
TCTCGTATAAATTACTTTTTAGAAGATTGACTTTCTAATTGTGCACACGTGTGCAGAGACCTTAAGACGTTTGATCAAAGGAACGACGACGTGGGCGCTGTTTTCTTCCCCATCGTCGATTTTAATAAGGAACGACGACGACGGCGCGGTGACGACGACGACGACGACGACGACGACGACTACGAGAAGACGCGGTTATGACGGCACGAAGGTGGTGCCGTAAAACCGGGTGATAAAGATACTCGTCGCTCACTCGCTTGCTCGCTCGTGCTCCGTTCGGCCTGGTTTGGCCAGGCTATCTGCCGTAGATATTGTTATTAAGTGTCGTAAAGTTTATTGCGGCGACTTTGCACCGCTGTAGCGGGTGTGGGTCGCGGATGAATTCATTGTAAGTGCTTGCCGCGTTCTGTTTTCTAGCCGGCGCGGCTTTTGTTGCGCCCTCACGATTCCAATTGGCTTTTCCGAGCGCGCAGTGAAAGCTCGATTCCGGTCCATTAATCATTATCAAGTGCGAAAGGTATAGGAGAGTTTATATGTTTATTGGAGTCTTTGTTCAGTTGCGTGTAGGCTCTCAAGAAACCGTTTTCTTCTTTTTTAATTGATTCTTAGCACAGACTACGGTTAATTTAGAAAATTATACAGGAATCTAAACGAGTTTATATCACTTAGATATTATATCATGACTTTGGATTTATTGATTATGTTAATATGAAATGTGACATTCCGAAAGAATATGGGTCGCATTTATTGGAGAAGGAACAACTTTGTCGGAGTCGTTTCAAGATATTGCCGCGGGTTTCGGGTCGATCATTCATTCTCGTTGGGCTTCTGTTTGAGAAAGTATCATTGATAATTATGCGCGTTGCCCGTTAACCCTGATTGGCACGTTGTTCCGTTGTAATGATGCAGCTGAGCCGATCGATCATCGGCTACTGCAATTGCAACCACAGACAACGTCGTCGCGTCCAGCCTGTTTCCTCGTAAGGCTTTTGGGTGGTCTAAGGTTTAGGTTATACGATTAACGAGAATAGCTACATTACCGCTTACATAGCACATTCTGCCATGCATAATCCACGTAACATCTTTATTTTTAAATAAAAATTTATTTAAAAAGTGCAGAACTTACACGTGTCGTTTACGAGAGTTTCAAAAAAGAATCGGAGTAATCTGAAAGGTGAAATGACACATGAGAATTAATTTAGAAAGGTATAAGAAAATCCGACTGTAGGGATTTCGATGGATGGATGCATTGTTTTAGGCAATCAAGAACTCTCTTGTGATCGTGCCGGCGAGTGACGTTCTTAGTGGTTTTTCCACAGAACCGGTGTTCTTTGTTGCACGGCAGAGCGTGCCACGTAAGGGACATTGATTAATGCTACGTCGGCTCACTTTGCCGCCATTAGTCTTGGCTCTCATCTTCATTATAATGTCACGGGGCTAATCCCAGCGTCCATTCATGCGATCTACGAAGTTCCGTCGCGCGAGCGCATCCTCGACAAAGGCTCCTTCTTCTCACTCTTGGAGAATGCACCTTTGCCTCCGAGTCGTCGCACACCTTTAATAGTCATTACAAACATCGGATTAATCTCACGGTCCTTTTCTGGGTGGTCGCGCTTATGCGAAAGCATAATGGTTTCTATTCTAGTGGATCCCATAATTAGATAATTCTTTTAAATCTCGCGATCTGTGCCTTTTCCTTTCCAATAAAAGTACTTTGTACATATATTATTCTTTTACCAACAATATCAAGAGTGTACAGGGCATTTAAGAGTCAAATATAAATATATATATGATATAATATGAAATACATATATATATAGAACTTTTAATTATTTATAGAATATTATATTAAATACACTTCTGGTTTGAGTTTTTACGTTTTAAATAATTTTCTCTTTATATTTGACTCTTAAGTGCCCTGTACACTCTTGATATTGTTGTTTGAATTAAGAGTCCTTTGTTCTTATAATAATTTATTCTTTTACATTATATTTTATTTGAAAAATATTTTGCATTATTTCTCGTGAATCAGGTTGACTACTCGTATCTTCGTCTCTCGTGAGACGACCGTGAATTATTTTTATTACCAGTTTATTAACTTAAAACTGAAACATATAAGTTTTAATGATCCCGTGACATTTTCTTATAAATTTTTAGATAGTATATGATTTTGAAGAATTTTGTATTGTTTTACAATTTTATTTTTCACAGTTTTGTACTTGCTAATTATCGTTATATTTATGTTAAGGTTAATTTTTACGATTGTTGAAATTTTTTTATATAGTTAACAATTTCTTCTGTTGAAATATAATTCTTCTAAAATTAATAATAAAAATGTTAATAGATCCCGAGAACTCATACATCTTCTTTTAGTGTCACAAAAAATGTGTGTTCCTGTTTATATGGATTAAAAAAAAAAAAAAGTTTTGTAGAATTATATTTTTAGATAATTATATACGCGTGTAGATTTCCTTATATTTTCGTTGCGCTTGTGAATTGTTATGTTCCTCAATAGAGGAGGTAGTATAATTATATCATGTCACAGTATATATTCTCGTGCCCCGGGCTAACGATCCTTCGGATGCGTATAAATTTAATTATATCCTTACGGCCGTTGTATCCTGCCTGACGTCTTTAAAGCCTGCTCTCCTTGCGAGACAGTTGAAAATAAGTCCTCGCGGATCGTAAAGCTGTCAGTACCTGCTGACATTTCGAGCGCGAGACAAATTGTAAAGGCGATTCTATCGCGGCGCGCCGTGAGAAACGTGAGTTTCTGCGTTAGACAGCCAGCAATGATCGCGCGCGAGAGAGTTTCTCCTCTACGCGGGATTGCATTTTATTTTTGGTAAAGTAGCAACGCTATGCGCATTCGAATCCCCGATACCGACGATCGCGCCATTCATATCGGGATACCGTTACGTCTGCGATCGTTACGCACGCCGTTGAAATTTTACGCTGTCGGAAAAAGCGAGTTGTATACACAATAACGTTAGCATCGCAAAGAACTATTTCAGATTTAACTACACATATACTAATATAGAGTACTATTCTATCTCAAAACTTATGGACTATCACATTGTACGCAGACATTTAATCTTGGAACTGTTTTTCTCTCACGTCGCATTAATAATTAAGCTTTAAATTAAGATATTTAATTGAGTACTATTGTATGTAGTAAATTTACTCGGCATATTAAACACATCCCGGGTATATATTTACATATAATCCTTATCTCGGGATATTTTTATCGTTTACGCACGAGGCTTTTGATCATCGGAAATAATATTTTAAGCGCGGCGTGTATTGTACGCGAGAAGAGATCGTGAGTCTCCCCCTCTTATGAGGATTCTCCTTTAATGTTCATGATTATCCTACCACTCGAGAGTATTATACTCTGCGGAATTATAAGGTCGACGAAACGAATCCTCATCACGTTCGGTCGGGGCGTTATGCGAAATAAAACCCTGATATCTTTTTAACGCCTCATCTCTGCCTTTTGCGAAACTTCTCGAATATCAATGGATATCGATCAATCGGATCAATTTTTTCCGATAAGGAAAATTATATCGCGTCTATAATGGAAACTTGTATTTCTTTCTCTCTTTCTACAGAGATTAACAATATGTTTCCACTTAATACCCTTCCACTCGATACTTTTATTCCTTATTTAGAATTTGATTTGATGTAATTTCATCGTCTTCTTTATGGACCGTATCTCTGCCAATTTCTCTGCAAAACAATTTCTTGCGCGTCGCGCTTGATTTGTGATTGATTGAAGCAACACATTGAGAATACGAAGTAGATATAATATAAAACAGAGAACACGGCACTTCACTTAGCGAAACAAATATGTGAATAGTGGCTGATGCGTAGATCGAGTTCAGCGTCCTTCTTCTGCGTATTTCTCAACTTCACGGTGAAAACTTGGTCCAAGGTCACTCGGCGGTGGCTGATGGATGACAAGTTGGTCTTACCGACGGCAAACTTCAAGTACACAAATATTGAATCAACGCAAAGGGAAACACAAATCCTCATCAGGAAACATCTTACTCATAGATTTATTAAGCAACGTATTAGAAGCTGTCACAGTGAAAATATGAACTAGCCTTACGCATGGAATCAAAAGAATTTTTTTTATAAATTAATCGTTAAGACTCTTGCTAAGATTTCACGCGTTTTAAGTAATTATTTGTATAAAATGTTTCTGACACCCGAATATTATATCTCAATTTTTATTATACTTTTTGACGATTTACGATTAAATAAAAAATGATAATTTCCTACACATACATTCGTTAGATCAGTGATGCGTAATCAACGGTCCGCGGATGGCACGCAGCCCATCTGTGATTTTTTGCGAAATTTGTTCCCGTCAACTCATAGTCTAATATATAGAATCATATTAATAAACATTGCAACCAAAGATTTTATCTATTTCTAAAAATGGCCTTCTGAAAATAAAATATTTAATTGTGAAATAATTTGCGCTAATTATAAGAAAGTGTATAAATAGCATGCATTTAGCGAATTTAAAGTTGCGATGATCTGAATATATCCAAGAATGCAAAGTTTTAAAAAAATTACATAGCTGATTAAATTTCTTGCGTCTATCGCTTTATGGTAAAAAAAAAAATCTGAGACGGAGAAAAATCTCTCTTTCGAAAGACTGACACTCACTAGACATTAATTCGCAATATTTAAATTACCAAATGGACGATAGCGAAGGTCGCAGAGCTAATTTGAAGAAACAGCCACTTGGCCTGATAGCACTTACGTTCAAGAACACGTTTACTAACGTGAAATCCCGGTATATTGCAGAAATTGTGCCGGCGGCGGCGGCGGCAGCGGCGAATTCATTGGCGCCATTGAAGACAAAGTCGCGTTGCCTTACCGCAAATATTGAATTTTGCGGTGACACGACCGCGTTTAAAGCGTCCGGGATCTCTCAGCGTTGATTCGAGGAAGTCTTCTCTGTCTTTTTTCCTTTCTCTCTCTCTCTCTCTCTCATTCTCTCTCTTTCTTTTTCTCTTTCTCTCTCCGTAATTTGTCGGAATAACACCGCGGCGTTACGGGGCAATCTGTAAGATTCTTCGCCGTAACCGCGAAATGTACTCGCGAACGAGCGATTCGTTGCCGCGAAGGTTTCGAGAAGCGCTCTCAAGGGTGTAAGAACGTGAGATTACAATAATTTAAGAACGCAATTGCCCGTAGATGTAACGACCTAAGGATGCGATCATTTGAGAATTTAACGACCCGAGGATGTAATCATTTAAGAGTATAACAATGCAAGAATGTAATAATCCAATGATATGCTCTCTAAGAATATGATAATAATATAATAATCGAAACATGTAAGAATAGAATCGCATCGTCTTTAGAGATATCGTATATTCTCAGTTAAAGATCGATGAAGTAAACAATAAATTACACTAGACCGCTATATGAATGAATCAAATAAATAAATAAACGCGAAATACGGTCTAGGCCTTGTAATGCCTAATACTAATACATCTTTCAGCTATAAAAATTTCGTGTCGATTACTGTTGGATTTGAAAAGCAACCGCAAACTGAAGCTGAAACAGTAATAAGTATCACAAATTGAATTGATCGTCAATTTAATAATGAGATGCGATGAAATAATCTAAAAAAATTGTTTTCTTGAATAAAACACAGAACAAGAAAATCGTTGTTTGGCAACTTTTTTGCCACTGATAATTTCACACAGGAAATTATTGAAACTTAACTCAGGATCTTGCTCTATAGTACTCTCTGGATAGGAAAAGGAGAAGCATGATAACGGTCTATTCTCCAATTTTCGAATCTTTACACGGCGATCAAATATGTTGTGTCAATAGCGAGGCGTGCGTGGCTGTCAGCGGGACAAGAATTGCAAAACCAGTCCTCTCTCACGAAGTCCTCTATAACATTATACGTCCCATGCGTTTCTCATTTCGCGCATTTTATCCATTCTAATGTGCTCCCAGCGAAATTTAATTGAGGAAGTAATAAGGTAAACTTGAAATTCAGCGCGATTCTTTTCACTGTCTACCTATCTGTCTTTCTCCTTTTTTCCCCTCTTTTTATTAGCGTTCTAGTACATTGCTTTTACGCAATTAAATTAAGGTGTATACGTGTCAGTAGATGGAAAGTAAAGAAATAAATTAGGAAGTTTAGATACGTACACATAGACAACTAAATGGATTTCTTTCGAACCAACAAGATAGTTTCCGAAAAACACGGAAAGAACGGCGCTGAAGTATCTAAAAATTAGCTAAATACAGAGCTGAAAATAATTTTGTTAGATTTTGTTAAAATAATTATGTAGAATTCAAAGTAAAATTCATAAACTAGTTGCTAGAGTATCGAAATTTTTTTCAGTATTATTCATCATGCTACATAATTATTGTTATGGTTCAACAAAATTATTTTCAGATCTGTATACATAGCTAAATTTTAAATATTTCAGCAAAATTATTCTTTTCATATAGTGTAATATATAGTTTTCTTTATTTCTGATATACCACTTTATTATAAAATCTTATGGTGAATCTTTTTTTTGTTTTTTTTTAAACTTATGCTCTCTCTCTCTCTCTCTCTCTCTCTCTCGTGAAAATCATACAATACCATCAAATAGAAAATATTACGTGCAAAAATTATTTAATTTCATAGTCGACACTATTGATAGGCAAGTATATAGAATTACTTTCACGGTGTCAGTGTCAGTGTGCCACTGAGAAGCAATAGCAACAGTCAGTAGAAATAGGTGCGGCCGGAAACGTCAAAGCGAGCCGAGCTAATCCTAGTCTTATAGGTAGGAGGGAGATAACCTTTTTCGCATCCGTAGACGAATTCAATTTAAACACCGTTAATCATCGATCACATAAATGTATCATTCGATGGGCTATTGTAATTGTATTACCGACGCAATTTTCTAGACCCTAAGGATCTGGCGTGATCTGATGCGAAGGATTTAAATGTTTGGAAATCTTAGAATGCGAACGTTTAAAAATCTAAGAACACGCGCGAGAGTCTAAGGAGCTTACAAAGATGTAAAGATAATAAATTATTTTGTTTTGAATTTTTGAAGATTAACAAATCTGAAATAAAGAGAGAGAGAGAGAGAGATATTAGGAAGAAAATACATTTGTACATCTATTGTTAAATTATCTGATGATAAATCGATAGGCTCACAAATTTTGACACCCTCACGCCATTAAACAAGTTTTGAGATTTTATCGATTTAATTCTATTTTATTCTACGTCGTTTCGCTTTTACATTCGCAAATTATCCGGCGGAATTGTGGCACGCTATGGTAATCGAAGAAAGGCCAAAGGATGCGAATCGGAATGGGGCCAGCGCCGCCCTTCGACCTCGCACACCCGTCCGCCGTCCGCCGTCCGCGCGTCGTCGCGATGGGATGCGTGCGTATTTCGTCGATCGCGCGAGATCGATTTGGCATGAATCTCGATCGGCGCGCACCATGACCTCGGTCCGCGCCGCGCCGCGCCGCGCCGCGCGTCCAGTCCTCAATTATAACGGCTCACGTGAAAATGCAGTTTAAATTGCAGGTTCACGTCATCTCTCGGCCAAGGCGAGGGAAACGATTTCGGCCGGCGCGCCGGTCGGTTTCGAATGATCCAATCAAATGTATGCGCGCCGCGCAGCGCTTCTGCTCCTCCGCGCCCGCGGTTCGGTAATGCGAGAGACCGGACCGTTATATTCATCACGACTCGTAGCTCTACACAAACGAACGCGGAAATGTGCACCCGTAACTGGCGAAAAGGGGAACGCGACGTCCGTCACGCGAGCGCTGCGCCACTCTCGAAAACGTAAAAAAAAAAATAAATAAATACGTATTCTCGCTGAATCTACTTTAACTCCGTGTAGTCCACGTGACCACTTCTTGCGTATGCCGAGACACACATACATACATACACCGCGCGCGGTTTATCGATTCAACCAAAAATACATATGCTAATTTTGCATTTTATAGCGAAAGAAAGGAAAGTTTAAAAATTATGTTTATATTCGCGCGCGCGCGCGCGCGCGCACATAACAACGCGACGTTAAAATCACCAGCGACACCGCGTGCCAAAGCGGTAAATCCGCGTACGATTAACGTTGAAAGAAATCATTTCACATGAACGAAGGAAATCGTATACAAACTTGGAAAATCTTAGCTGGGGTGAAACATTGAACTTTAAACGAAATTTTTTCTAGTGCTGTAACATAGAAATTGAATTCAATGAATGATGTTTCAAAATCAGATTTTCACTCTCGTTTTCAATTTGTTTCTTGTTTCTTCAGGAAATAGTACATGTACCGTTTAACGCTAATATCTTCCTTAATTACACTGATCGACAAAATTTCACTTTTGTCGATATGTAGGATTTCTTACGCTGATTTCAAATCTATTTGCCAAATTTATGAGAGGAGAGCTGCAGGGTTTTTGAGTAACACATGCATTTAAAAATTTATGTACTTATCTCTTTTATTTAAATAAATGATTATATAGGGACAGCTATTGAATTTAATATGATTTCTAATTACAAAAGGCTTCAAACCAAAAAATCGTTTTAATTAAGAAAAAGGTCCTATAAAACGAGCTATTAGCAAAATTAGAAATTTTTTAAAAGAGATATAGCGGTTATAAAAAAATGTAAGCTTTGAGGATAAACTCTAAACGCATTTTCAGAATTAACTTAAAAAGGTACATTTACAAAGGTAGATTTAACAAAATCATTGTCGACCAGTGTTATTAGTAGTTTCTATTAGGAATCTCGATATGCAGACTGTTTCAAATGTTTCTAAAACTTTTCCACATGATCATATTTCTCCACACTTCTCCGAAGCTGTCGGTAGCTCTCGGTTGCAAAGTGGCTCGATGAGACTTTCTGGCGGTACCTCAATCGACTCACGTTAGTCTCACCGACATGAGACAGCATTTAAGATCGCGAAGAGCAGTGGTCCAGGATGGAGTTTTCCGCCATAAAACTCCACCGCCGCGCTGTCGATCTATTGTTCGCCGTGTGGACGAGCGAGAGCGCCCATAAGTCATTACACGTCGAGGGTTTGATTATGATCTCCATTGTGGCGACCGCGTCGTGAGCATTGTTCGCCGAGCCACCTGTAACCGACGGCTTTCCGTCCCTCAACCCCGCCATCCCTCTTTCCCACAATCGACGAGAGAGTCGTATACCTTTCCCGCAAGAACGGCTGACCTTCCTTATTATTTATCAATCGTGCAGGAACATTGCGGAGCCAATTTTAATGTTGCCATTTTGAAGCTTCATTAAGCGTGTTATTAGGTTCTAAAATGAGTCCGTAAATCGATTTGAAACATCTAATCCCGAAAAGATTGAGATTACGTAATTTTGCCTCGTTGGAACAATCGACTGTTCTGATAAAATTGCAGTACTTTCAGCGGTGTATATATTTTTTTTTTTCGACGTAGCCGCAAGAGCCAAAGGTACTACTCGCTTTGGCGAATGTTGTGCGATTGCTCGGAAAAGTCGCCGCTCATAAATTGTCACGACGCGGAAGGCTTTCTTCCGAAAGGCTCGTGAGATACCAAGCCGTTAATCTTGTCGGATTCGAGGAAGCATTGTAATACGCGAAGTCGCATCGTCGCTGGTCCGTAGAACGGAGGAAAGCGCACTTCTTCCGTTTTCTTACTTGATGCGAATGAGAACTTTGCTTGTTTATTGAGTAGCTGACGTCACGCATTTATACCTAATAATATCGACAGAAAAGTTTACTATAAAGTTTACTTCACTAAAAAAAGTTTAACCCGTTTAACCCTACATTAATTGCGTAATTTATTATTAACGTAAATCGCATGGGATGTTTTTAATACATCCTTTAATATTTCAATTTTTATCCTTTTTTTAGTTTTTAATGATTTAAAAAGAAAGAAAGATTGATCATATTCTATTCATTCTTTAAATGTAGGTAAATAAAAACGTTTTAATTATGAAACAATTTAAAAAACATGTACCAAGTATGTAAATATGAAACCGGAATTTACCAATAGATGGCCAAAGCTGTCAATGTAGTTGCCGTCAGACCGCGTCATTGACGCCATTTCCTTATTCTGACATCTGACAAAGATTTTCAACTCACAAC
>NW_017298108.1:269945-279668 GCF_001594075.2 Trachymyrmex cornetzi
GCATGCTTACTAACCAGACTTGGCTCCGTACGATTACTACTTATTTGCATCGATGGGACACGCACTTGCTCAGCAGCGCTTCACTTCTTACGAAGATGTACGAAAATGGCTAGATGACTGGTTTGGCTCAAAAGAGCAACAATTTTTTTGGCGTGGCATCCACAAATTGTCAGACAGGTGGGAAAAATGTATAGCTTGCGATGGGCAATACTTCGAATAAAATATTTTTTATCATTTTCATGCAATAAACATGTATTTTCTATTAAAAAATTCCGGTTTCATATTTACATACCTGGTATAAGTAATATTCATATACGGAAAGAATTTTTTCTTTGAGTTAGCCTTGAAGATATGGGACAACATTGTATTTCGAAGAATTTTATGTAAATCTTTCATTCATTAATAAAATTACAATAAAATATAAAATAAGTTTGATTAATTTTATTGAAGTGCATGGTAAAAACTTTAAAACCTTGTATTCAGTATTGTACCACAACTACCATATTTTCAGGTTAAATTTTAAGAGAAAATTGTTTCCGTGTACATATTTAGCTTTACAAAGTGGGGATGTCCTGAAGTTGCTATTGTTGGAATTTTATTTTCATATTACATACGAGTATATTGGTAGAACCCGAGTAGTACTAATGAAATCTGTAATAGTGTATACTCGAATATATTTACACTGTTAAAAATTTCATGAAGTTTAATATACTTTTAAGTTACACAATTTGAACTTAATTTCATGATATTACTTTAATTTAATGTATTTATAACTGGAAAGTATATTTGTGTACATGTACATGAAATTTAATGTACACGTTCATTACATTTAAGTAACTACTCTAACTTAATTTTTAGTTAAATCATTCATTGCTTTTAATTTCGTTCATAACCACGAACTTTATTTACATGTAAAGGAAGCTCGTTACATTTCTAACAATATAATTTTGTGCAAAGTTTGAGTCATAAAACTTTTTAATCTAAAAAGAAATACGAATGTTATTATCAATTTTAAAATCGATTTTATCGACTTTCTTCGTTTTTTTTGTGAGCCATCAGAAATTTTGGAATTGTCAATTATGTAAACAAGTCAATGTTAACCGAATATATTGAAAGAGAAAGTGTACGACATGTTGGTAGTATTCATCGCGAAACCAATTTTTCTGCAGGAATTAAAACTAAATTCCAATGAAAACGATTCTTCGACACAAAACGAAGAAAGTGTCTTATTCGTTTCTTGTGAGTTGGTCGGAAATTTGGGGTCAAGCTTCGATTCAGAGTTTATTGATGCACTTTAAAAGTCGCAACTCGTATATGGTTCAACGCAGTTTAGCTGTCCCATGGTTTACCTAACCCAGAGAGATATCGCCTCCTCTTTCCGGATCGGTCTCGCACTAACTTATCCGCCTACCTACGCGGGTAGGATAAGAGTAAAATGGAAACGGAGAATTTCTCCGTGGCCCAACGACGAAACATGTTTCAGGCGGGTTGTCAAACTTGGCTTTTTACATGCAAGGCGGCAGCATGTCAGAGCCACTCGTATTAAGCCCACTTTGGACGATTTATAATTCGAATAATATAATCAGAATTGTAAAAGATAATTCGTTTTATAATTTTATATGCCATGTGAGATATAAACAACTATTGAAGAATCAAATACATAAGATAGCGATTTCTGATCCAGCCCGTAACCCGTCATCTATATTAAACTCGAGCCACGTGCCGTCTCGAGACGGCAGCTAATCGGGAATATGAAAATAGTTGCGCGGCGTCTCGCCAAGTTCTTTTTAGAAGCGAAGAGATTTCGGCTTTTTTTGTTTGACTTTCTTTCTTCCCTCTTGTTTCTTTTTCTCTTTCTTTTTATCTTCTTTCGCGGCGCGATGAGTAACGAGCGGACGCTTCCGAGGAGGCGCGCGGCGGCGTGTCCTTCGTGAGTTATACGACGCGAGGGTGCGAAGAAGTGGTCAGACCAGTGTCAAATCTCGGCTTTCACTGCGTCTGTGTGTGACCCACAAAGGCGATCGTGCGCTCGCGCGCGCGTGCGGATCGAGAGCGCGAAGCTCGCTCTCGCAAAGGTTCGTGAATTACCTACGTACTCACATTGGCATTGGCATACACACGCTACCGAATGCTCATTATCTGCATCATGGCAACGCGACGTCGCCGGGCCACGTCGCTTTGTAACGAGCAAAAAGCTTCGGAAATAACGAAGCCTAGTGCATGGTGGAATTATAGAAGATGTGTCGTTCCCGTGGATGCGCAGTAGTCTAAAAGTAGTGGGGAGTGGACAACCAATATCATGGGGGGCCCATTCGATTAAAATCCAATATGGCTGTGTTTATTTCGGGGCACTGCCGCGTGTTTAGCGTGTTATTATAACAGATCGACCCGCGGGTGATCAATTATCGTGTAAAACTGACTGGATTTCATGTATTTCGCGTGGAAATTGTATCGTTCCCTCCAATGTTCATGGAAGCAGCAAAAATCATGGATACTGAATTTCAATTATTTCACGGAGACTTTTTTAATATGCAGGACAACATTTTTGATATATTAGCTGCGAAAGTAGGTCTGAAACTTGAGTACAAATTTCCGACGGAGGTAATCGCATTTGGTGCGAACCAGATCGTATATTAGGTTGCGCAATGTAAATATACAAATAAAAATAAATAATGTAATAAGAAAACAAAGAAAAATATGTGCAATCGTATTTCTAATCAGTAATATTGTTACAGTTTGTAATATTTTATATTTTAATAGGTTAAAATAAAGATTTCATTGTTATTTTAACTTCTAATACTGTTTTTATTAATCATCTGCTGTGAACGTTTGAATTCCACGCGTATAGAATGATGGGCCCTATATACGTGATTGGTTGACAAAATATGTCCCCCCACTCTCTGCCGCTATTATGCGCAACGACACACCTTCTATAATTTCACCATGGCCTAGTGAGGGGGAAGATCACGGCTGTACCTGAAAATTTACAAGCACTCGGAGCACTCGGAGCTTCGTGTAATTTTCAAGCAAGCGGAAAAGAGATCGCACCAGCTGCAGCTGTAACACGAAAGGCACAAATCCACGGATTTAACAGCACATTTACGTAAGCACATTAAAAGCCGTCGTTTTTCAATACCAATGGCACGAAGATGGTTTACGCAATAATAATCGTAGAGACGAGGTAGGACGGTAATCAAAAGAAGGGGTTGCAGAAATAGGAGATAGAAGAAAGGAGGAGGAGGAGGAGAGAAGGAATCGAGCATGATCGATGGTATAAATTTCCTGTTGTCGGTTGCTGAGAAAACGGATTCCCCCCTCATTTGGCATTCAACAGCGATGTATTCGTGCCGCGGTTTAGCACCCATCCACCGCTAATCATCGTGCATCTGGAGGACGCGCAAGAACCCGGAAGTAATCGCAACGGAGGCCGCGATAGAGTGACGTTCCGCCGTGTGTAACGCATCGCGATATCCATCTCCGTGGTATTTCTGACGACGAGGGAGCGTGACCCGATATCCACGTGTGATTCTCTTATCTCTCCAACCCTTCGCCTTGACATATGCTAACACTTTATCTTGCGTTGTCGTCGTAACATGTTTTACCACTCAAAAATATTAATACCACTCTCAAAAGTATTAATAAAATACTCTTCACAGTACTCGCAGAGAGAATGTTCAACACATACTTTGACTTTATCAATTTACTAAATGTATGAATGCTATTTATACACCTATTATATTTAGCGTAAATTGTTTTACAAAACTCTTTATTTTTATCTAAAGGATATATAGAATAATGTCATCAATCTTTATTTAATTTTAAATGAAAGAGAACAATGAAAATTGAGAGATAATGTTGGGATGTTTGTGTATCAGAAATATCCCACGCGAGTAATGTGGCTTAAAAAAATTATTACATTATATATGAGTTATTAATATCTTAATATTTAATGTTAATAAAATTATTGAAGAAATATAAAAATCATAATATTTATTGTACAGTATATAGTTAAGGATACTCACGTTGTACTTATTGTAAATTTTCTTCCCAATTCAGGATTCCTTCGTTCCGTCCAATAAAGATTGTCGCGCCCCAATAAAAATTCTTGATGCGGTAAAAGCGCACGCGGGCAAGTGCCAATGCATTCTCATTTTGCCGATGGCAACTGTCCGGGGCGCATCTGCTGATCTGCATGGGCCCGAGTTAAGGGACGACATGTACGCACGCGGATACTGAACGGGGCTGCAAGAGGGCTAAAAATAGCTGCAGGACCTCTTTGTTCGCCCGGCAAGTCCGTGGCTCAGCGAACGCTTTGTTCGCGCTGAGCTGCTATGACCTCGACAATTGTATTTAATTGTCACGAACGAAGCGGCATTAAAAGCCAGGCGCATGGCACGCGGCCTTGATCGTGGATCCGCCAATCCTCGGCGAACTGAAAGAATCCTTATGACACGGGCGCGGCGCGGAGCGCTCTCTCTCTCTCTCTCTCTCTCTCTCTCTCTCTCTCTCTCTCTCTCTCTGTCCGCTTATAGTGTCCTGTCAACCTTGCCTCCCTGGCTTTAATCCCCGCATGGCGCCACTTTCGAGAGAAATTTATCGAAACGACCGTGGATGGAAAAAAAAATCTTAATCTCGATATGAAATTCCTTTCTACGAACGTATGCAATGTACCAGAGAATTTTTACTTTGGTAATGATTTGCAAAATTATACTCTGAACGAAACATTAGTGATTTCTTCTTTCTTTATTCTTGATATTAATCTATATTGACAATATTTTATATATTAATGATAACGGATAACTTTATAAGTTAGATTTTTGAATTTTTTACGATTGTTATATACCTACATTTATTAAACGTGAATGATCAATTTCTTTTATTATTTAATTGTTCATGTCATAACTTGATGCGGAAATTGTTGACCTGCCCGGAAAAGATCACGAAATCAATTTTATTCTGTAATTTTTTTTCTCCGGGCACTTCTCGACCCCTCGAAGAACGTGTCATGATTACTGCGTGCCGGAAGAAATCAATTAAGAGATGCGCGCATCGGATCCAAAACGGCGAAAGGCAAATGCGAATCAGCCGCGTGCGCGAATCGGCTTCGTCGCGCTCTTCCGCGCTTCGAATCGCGAGGACCATTAGACATTCGAGGCGCCGCGTCATTTTCTCTAGTCATTTTCTCGATCGAAAGTTTAGATTAATCACCCTCACCCCGCCTCTTCCATAAACCTCGCGTATGGATAACATACGCATGAAAGAAATTTTCATCGTACATAAAATATCTTGTAAAATGTATAGCAGCAGATGGATTACGCATAGATTTCTCGCAAACCGCAAATCTCGTGAATTAAGATTTACAAGTTGGGGATCCAAAAAATGAATCGCGATCTTAATTATAATCTTTAAATAGGTAGAGAAGGTGCCCAAAAAAATTTGATTTTTATAGTTGTTTTATCCAAAGCAAAGGTCGAAACGTCTAAATTTGTATGACTTATTATACACAGGGTGTTTCAGAAATAGTTGGCCAAACTCTAAGAGCATATTCCACTCATTGTAAGATTGAAAAAAGTCATATAAACATGGGTTCGAAAACGCTTCCTTTCCAAGTTATAAACATTTCTTATTTAAATTGTACGTCGGACGGCATGCCTCGCTTCGACGTTTTATAAATTGTACTTTTATTTACCTTCTAAAGCAAACAAAGTGTTATTAAATAGGTCTGTATGGAATTTGGTATTTAAGCATTTAAGAGTGAAGATAGTATTCATCAACATGGCGGCCTATTCGAAATACTCTGAGAATTTTTGAACGTCTTCGACAATCGACGTCGATGCGAAGCATGCATCGATGCGGAAGGAAATCATTTCCAGCAATTTCTGTAATGAAAATATAGATATAAGTATAAAATAAAATATAGGTATAAGTATAAAATAAAAAAATTTTTATAATTTGGAAAGGAAGCGTTTCCAAATCCATGTTTATATGACTTTTTTTATCCTTACAATGAGTGGAATATGGTTTTAAAGTTTGACCAATTATTTCTGAAACACCTTGTATGCAGAAAGACATGTCACACATGTTCGCACCTAATGTTGGTTTCTATTGGCTTTATTTTTCAGTTTTTTTGTTTATTCTGTATAGAACTTAATTATAGTTATGTTTTTTAATAGTATGTAGAAAGTCAAACTGATATTATTTATACTCTTATGAAATAGAGGAATGAATTTCAAGACTTCTGGGCAATACTTTCTATTTTTCTTTTTTAGAACAAAATTTTTTAAGCTAATTACACGGAGAGAATTTTCTTTCAAAATTTATCCTGAAAATATGGTAGTTGTGATACAATGCAATATTTTAAAGATTTGTTTACCATGCACTTGAGTAAAATTGATCAAACTATATACTTTATTGTAGTTTTACTCGGGCCAGTTGTTCCATCTTCGGATAAACTATGTACTAATTTATCTACTGGATAAAGCTAAATCGTGTCGAAAGCAAGGTCGAAATTAATTTGCTACGTCAGATCAACGTTCGCGTAACACTGGTTGCGTTAAGCAGCAGAGAAAACTGATCGGTGAGCGCTCGATGATTCTTTAATATGATTGGTTCTTGCTTTTAATTCTTCGCTGGATCGAAGTGTATAGGCGCCAATCATATTAAAGAGTCACTGAGCGCCCACTGATCGGTTTTCTTTGCTGCACGTAACCATATAACGATCGATCGACGAGTGCGTTCGACACGACCGACCGATTTCGTTGCGCGTTGCGTCGCTGCCAAGCCTCTTTGGAAAGTCGGAAAGAGAGGTCGGTCGGGACGGGACTTTGCGGAACCTATATATGCGGCAAAAAGCCGCCTGGTCGCCATCGATCTCATCGGGATCGATGAATAGGATGATTAACGTGCACGTTGGAATTCCGCCGACCTTCCTCCTACGCGCCGCGCGCAAGACATACGAGCCCCGGCCGCGAACAATTAATTAACCGACGAACCGCGGCGAGGCTTCGACAGGTTCGTGGGAGAGAGTAATAGAGCGACGCGATAAACTGTCGCTCGTCGAGAGATGCACGAAATATGTGTGTTTGCCGCGCAGCGCGACACGTACAGTACGCGTACGCCGTACGCGCGGTGAAATTCAATTCCCAAGTAGATCATTCATCGTTTAATGTTACCAAACGCGACACGTTTATAACCAACTAAATATGACGAACGGATAGAAGGCGGGGAGGGTCACGTGCGCGACACTTTATTGTCTTTCATATATAAATGCCGATCTCGACAACGATGTTCGCTCGTGCGCGAATCTCTATCTCAATCGCGACGACCGACGGGGAATTGCACGAGTCGTTCGCGACCGGCGCGGCGCAAGTGGGACGTCCTAATTTCTAAATTGGTCGGCATCATATTGGACGAACACGTTTATTTTCGCGTCGATTACGCGGTGGAAATCGCTTTGACTTTCCAAGTGAAACCGGTGTCCATCGCGCGCGTGGTGTCATTGGCGCGGTGAAAACGCGAACGAAATGGATTTACATAATTCAAAGTACGACGTTACCGGCCGCCTCTTTTGTGCTAATGTAAGACCGTGTAAATCACCCGCGAGTGATGTACGTGCGCCTGCGAGGCAGAGGGACACGACACGACACGGCAGCGGCAGAATCATCTTTTACTCCCTTTCGCCGTGTCGTGACATCGTGCTCGAGAGTCGATGTCTCAAAGTGCTGCGGCTGTGTCGGTCAACCTCGAATCCCTAATTAACGCTCACCAAATATGCAAATTACAAGCCGAGTCCTCGCAGGCTCGCGCGCTCACAAAAATTCGCCAAATTCGCCTGGCGCGGTAATTGCACTTCATTTGCGTATGTCACTGGATTTTCCACGGAAGTCAATGTCATCGATGATAGCGAATAATAATATCGCCACATTATTGACACAACTTGGGTCCTAATTAGCGCTTATCGAAGCGTATAAATAATGTAAGATTGAGACATGTATGATTGCTGGAATCTCAGAGCGGAGAAAATTTCGGAGATCCGAAAGGAAATTCCAAGGCGTGGCACAGAGGCACAGAGGCGCGGGGAATTTGAAGAGCGAGTCTCCGGCGACCGACGCGACGCGACGGTGCGGTGGATCGACAACGTGCTTCGTCATAAACGTGTTCTCGCTCGCGTAATAAGATTCGCGCGCGGGCGATTCGCCTCTCTTCCCACGGGGGCGGATATCGTGCCGTAATGAAACACGTGATCCTTTCATCCCGGCGCGCGCGCGCTCAAGATAATTGCGCCTACCGTACCGCGAGAGCGACGGCGACGGCGACGGCGACGGCTCCACTCCGTGAAAATAACGTAATTAGACGTTGCACAATTGCGCGCGGCCGAATAATTGAGAAAGTGAGATTTCCCCTCCGCCCCTTCCGAGTCTGTTTGCGTGGCAATTTCAGACCCGATGTGGTGGCCCGAAGTCTAATCTACGAAAATGCAATCACGCGAGATCCGCGCGGAAATGGAAGGAGGCATTTCAACGTTCAGGCTGTGTCAATTATGGAGCGAGAGGGGAAGAAAACGAGAATTAAATTTCATCCCCGCGCTAAGAACACCGCGCTAGAAACGGTTAGGCAAACGTCGGAGATACTTGGTAATTTTAAATCAGATTCTGTGATCTATCCGTTCGTGAGCGAAGCCGCGTACTATAATTTCCTTTTTTTTGCCTTTCTCAACATTCAATTTTAAATATTTAAATATTTGTTACAGTAATCCTGCTGATCTGTTCAAATTTTTATTATACGGTTATATTGTTTGAGTCAATATCACTAAAAAATCCTAAAAAAGTAAGTAAAATATTTCCCCAGAGAAAGTCTTATATTAATAGATGAATAATATGAAGCGACTATTAAACCGAGAAATCAAATTTTAAATAAGAAGAACCCTATATTCGATCGAAGCGAATCTTAGTGCTTAAATACCATGGTTGGGTAGTAACTAGTTAAAACGTTAAAAATTAAAAAAAAAAGTTAAAAAGTTAATAACTTTTAACTTAACTTAGTTAATTATAAGTGTATTAAATTTTAACTTAACTAAGTTACTTTTAAACGTTAACTTTTTAACTTTTTTTTAAGTTGAAAATTTTTTTATCTCTTTTAAATGCCTTAGAAAAATAATAAAATATATAATAAGACTAAGCGTATATTCGTAATCCGTTCATATTTTAAGACCATCTTAAGTAATTTCTTAAGATGCTAATACAGCCCTCTGATTGGCTTATGCCTTATGCCATAAGCTTTAGTCCGGATTTACAATAGGTGTTTTAAGCCTTAAGTTTAGGGATGCCGCAAAACGAGACAAGACGAGATTTTAGGAAATATCGTCGTCTTGAAAAAATCTTGAAATATTCATTCTTGTCTTGATCTCGAACTCGAAAATCTTGTCTTGTCTCGAAATTCTCGACAATTTAAATAATGCGTTATCTACAATACACGAAGTAAGAAGTAAGAGTAAGAAATTGACCAATTATAATCGATTATTTTTCCAAGATTTGATTGTAATTGGTCAATTTTTTACTCTTCTTACTCCGTGTATTGTAGACGACGCTTAAGTATTTGCGCAACGTTTGTTCCATCAGAAAGGTTATTCTCTAGAGCAGGATTAATTATAACAAAACATAGAAATAGATTATGCGAGGAATCAGCGAGATCCCTACTTTGTTTAAAT
Source organism: Trachymyrmex cornetzi (assembly GCF_001594075.2). NCBI lineage: Eukaryota > Metazoa > Arthropoda > Insecta > Hymenoptera > Formicidae > Trachymyrmex > Trachymyrmex cornetzi. The sequence continues at coordinate 279,652 of NW_017298108.1, forward strand.
TCATGGGCTACATGTTC
>NW_017298108.1:279742-294257 GCF_001594075.2 Trachymyrmex cornetzi
GTGTGTTATTTGATTTACAATTAGTATTATATTAGATATAGTTTAATGTGATCTAGGCTTAGCAATATTGCACACATTTGGTATTATTAATCATGTTTGTATTATTTGTTTAAGAAAATAATTACAGTAATTCCGGTATATACGGTATACATCATTTTATGTTGTGGCATATGATTGCGCTACTATTACATTGACAAATCGATTCAACCGACAGTAGTTTTATTTTACTCACTTCTTCTATTTTTTCTGATTTCTGCGACATAAATCCTATATAATTTCTCCTATATAATTTTTCGAGACTCGAGATTTTCAAGAATCTCGAGTCTAAAATCTCGTTTTGTCTTTAAACTCTCCGCGCAAAAAATATAATACATCAGTACCGTCGTCAGCACATGTCGAGCGAATGTTTAATGCAGGTGGCTTACTATTTGATAATTTACGAGGAAAATTGACCGATCGTCATTTTGAGATGACGCTTTTATTAAAATTTAATAATTATTTCTAATTTAATAAAAACTAATAACCAGAAAAGTCAATTATTATTATTAATTTTCACACGTGATTCTGCAATGTATGTGATTCTAAGGAATTATAAGTTTTGTTATTATTTAATATTTTGTCATTATTGATACGTTGTATTCTTATTGATTTTATCTTTAACTTAAAATGTAATTTTTAAAAATGTAATCACTAATTTTATATCTTCTCTATGCTAGCTGTTTTTTTTTACAGTTATATAACTTATATAGTTATATAATTATATGTATCATACATGAAAAAAATTAAAAATTTAATTTACTTAATAATTCATATTGTAGTTATTTAAACTCATTTTAAGAAAAATTAGGACATTTTGACCTCAAAAATAATTTTTTTCGAAATTAACTTTTTTTTTACTTAAGTTAATTCAATATTAACTTAACTTTCGTTAAGTTCATTTTTTATTCCTTCAACTTTTAACTTAGATTTATTAATTTTGTAAAGCCATTAACTGTGTAACTTTATTCAGTGTTAAAAAAAAACATTAACTTATCCAACCCTGTTAAATACATATCTCTAATTAAGAATGTACATAATTCACACAAGAAATTTGTATTTAATATATAGGGTTCTTCTTACTTAAAAAAATTTGATTAATAGGTAAAGTTAAATATCAGAAAAAAAAGTGTTTAATAAAATATTAATATGAAAGTAAATTATATTTTAGATTAGACTCAAACAGAGTAGGATTAATTTTTTGTTAATGTCTTAGTTTGCAAATTAAAATTATCTTGAGAAATAAAATCATTTCTTTCTTAAAGACTGGTGGAATAAAAAAAAATGTCTCTCTAAAGTCTGACATGGGTAATCTTATTGGTTTTTTTTAATTACTATACGTGTTAATTTCGCGACTTTACTTGATGATGGCGTAAGAGACGAATATATTACTTACTAGTGTAGCATGCCAGCTCACGTATATAAAGCGAAAGAAGAATCGCTTACGAAACGTTCTAGGAATTCATTGGATTCGCCCTTATATCGTCGTGGCATACCAGGAAATCGAGGGCTGATTACGATAAGGTGGCGCCGTGGCCGATCGCCGTGCCGCCGCCGCGCCGTCGCGACGACGACGAAGACGGTGTGGCTCGCGTTCGGCTTGAATCGCGCTTGTTATATTTCGCCGCGAGACGAAGCTAATAAGAGTACCACGTCATTATTAAGTCGAGATAACGTCGATCCCGAATTTAATGGCGGTCATAATCTTTGTGTTTGACGTTTCTCGCAGCATCCGACTGCGAGATAATAAACCCTTTGCAAAATAACATTTTTATCCAAGTTATTATAATTAATTTAAATTACTAGGCAGTAAATTAATAATACGTATAAATAATTTAATAATTAACTGTCATCGATTAATTTAAACTTCTGCTAATGCAGTGTCAATAAAACGTCATATTTCATGGTAATTGGCGCGAATATATTTTTAGCCGCTGATGTAATATCAAAAACCTCGCTGTCAATCGCAAAAGCCATCGATCATCGGCACTCATATATGGTGGCTCCCGATCGCGTGGATTTAAAAGACTGATAAGAGTAAGGCAAGGTCGGAGATATATATGTGTGTAAAAGCGGGTTAACAGCCGATGCGCTCGCCATATTAATTATCGCAGCAATGACGAGGGAACTTCCGTCATTCTCGTCCCGACGACCTCGGCTCTCGTCACGGCTTGTAATCACTGTAATTATTTACTCCGATTCAATCGTTATTATTGAGCTGTCACGAGACGCTTCGCAAAATTATCATATAATTAATTCAATATACAAAAGTAGAGAAGACGATTTCTCTAATTTCTCGTGTGAAAGTCACAAACTATCTTTTATTGAAAAATTTCAGGGCTTCAAACTTAATTTACAATGTGCTTTCTGTCATTTCTTATCTCTTGCCTTTTTGCCTTTTATCTTTTTCTTCATTTTCTATCATTTCAGATAAAAAATTGTAGATTATGTTTTAGAAGAAAATCATTTATCTAGTTATATCAATTCTCGTATTTTTTTCGCGCTTGAATCGCTCATGAATGAAGCAGAGGTTCGTAATGTCTTGCGCGAGTATTTATTGAGGTCTTGAGAAAGTTTCCCTTGTCTACTGATCGTCATAATATCGGGGTGATGCAAGTACGTGATCGCGTATGCGAACGCGTTGCAAAAGATAGCCGCGAGCAGGATGAAACGCGTTCATTCGATGTCAATCAAGAAACATCCATAGATAGACCTAGCATTAGCTATATATATATACCTGAGTTTGACAGAACGGTGCGAGAGGCAAAATATCGGGGCAACCGCATCTTCACCGTAAACTTACTTTGGTAATACTCAAAAATTCGTCCTCGATTTTGATGAAATTAAACTCATTCAACGCGTTTTTGCACTAAATGAACGAATCTGGTAAAAAAGTGTCGCTCTGCCCTGTAGACCGAGATATTAATCGTTGAAGTTAACTACTATTCAGGTTAGGAAATCTGTCACATCGATGGTATAGAGAAACATGAGGCTAAAATAAATATTTTCTGCTTTAGTTTCATTAAAATCGATGATGAAGGTAGAATTCTTGAGTATTACTTTTACTGTAATATTTTATATTTTTTTCAATAATATTAAATGTCAACTGATGTCAAGATGCGCGCGCAAAGAAGGATAAATTGCCCTGATATTTTGCACTGTTCTGCCAAACCCAGCATATACTATAGAAAAGTTGGACGAGGGTCGGTTGAAAAGTTTTGAGTCTCAAAATGAAAATGGCATTATTTGTCAAAATTATTTTGGGACAATCGTATATGTTTTGAAAGATACCTGTGAAAATTCAAAATATATTGTAGCTATTTTGGACATTTAGTTGTTGTTTGACAGTCCTTTATGCTAGTCGATGTCAGTGTTTTTATTTGATGAAGATCTCTGTCTTTCGAGCCAAACTTTGAACCTAGGAAACGGAAAAAATCGGTGCGAGCCAGATCTGGTGAATACGAGAGGTGGTCATCAGTTCGAACCTTAATTCGTAAATTTTTGTCGTGGCGACTGCCGATATTCGATTTTTTCCATTTTTACAAAAACACTGACATCAATTAAACGACTGTCAAACAACAACAACTAAACGTCCAAAATGGCTACAATTTTCACAGGTATCTTTCAAAACATGTACGAACGTAGTATACCAAAATGATTTTGACCAATAATGTCATTTTCATGTTGAGGCTCAAAACTCTTCAAACGATCCCCGTATATGGATACTTGGTCTATTTTATACATATATGTCTATGGAAACACATCGCATCGCCATGCCGTTGCTTTCATTAGACGGTGATGACGTTGCGCTTGGTCTAACATTTCGTCGCGTCCCGGGGCGTTTCACGTATGCCGCTCCATCCAGTTTTTAATAACTTTCACCCGAACAGAGTACCAGCCGGGTCTTATCTTTACGAAGACCGTGCCATACGATGTGAAACGTAACGGGGACGTTGCGCCGCGCCGCCGCACCGTGTGTCCTCTCAGGTGAAATTGAAATCGCGCGACCGAAGAATGCGCTCATATTTACGCGCTTTTATGTGGCGCGGTGTAGCCAGGCAGCGCTTTAAATTTCAGCGCCGGCGTGTTGTTTATCGGGGGCGTCGGCGTCGCGTTGGTATCACCAGGAACCACGTGCGTCTTCTCTGGCGGCTGTTCGTCGCCTCGTCGGCATTTTTATGGTCGCACTGGCATCCGGGTGGAGAGATACTCCTCTCTCTCTCGCGGAGAGTCTCGGAGGCGGAGCGTCGGATGTCGATGTGATTTTCTGCGAGGGGGACCCCTTGGGGGCCCTGCGGGCTGCGTATATTAATCCTTCGAGTACTTGTCTACCACATGTCGCGCGTCAATTCGCGGTGTTCCGCGGTGTTAAGTAACGATATGAATATCAAAATGTTAGATGTGGATACACGGCGAACGAAGAGATCGTTCTCTCAAAAGTCGGGAATTGTCGGTGAAATATTATCGAGGAGATATATTATCGGCCGGATAACAGGTGATCTCGTAACGATATTGGCGTTAAGAAGGAAGGTAGCGTCTCTCGCGTACATATATATATATATATATGGGAGAGTGAGAGGCGTAACATCGGCTGTTGCTACTATTGCTTGACGAATTGACCGCGTTACGTCAGCAATGAGTTATTTTATGGCGACGTTTTATTGGTGCGTCGACAATTTTGCATAATTTCGCGCACGCTGGTGCCACCTTCATCTCGGAAAATCGCGCACTTGAAGTGGCCGCTTTTAAAATCCGTCCCGCTTTCCACTTTTGTTTTGCCGCTCGGCTCGGCACGGCTGGCACCTTGCGTAAAAGAGCGCGGTAATAGGAGGCGCCGTTACTGCTAACGTCGTTACCGCGTAATATTGCATGGCTGCGGACACGCTCGAATTATACCGTACACGACCTGATCCTTTTGTTTTTCTCGTTCCTTTTGGGGACCGATGGAGCGCAGCGCTTCGCGTCGCAGTTAATGATGATGAAGAGTCGAAGAACTTTGAAACGATCCGAGCCTTAACGGATACACTGATAGAAAATGATACCTGCTAGCATATTTTCCACATTAGTATTTGCACTGCTTTAGCTGCGCAATTGAATGTATCGGCCATCGAACGTTCTTCTAGTCGCACATTCGACGTCTGATTTGATCTTTTCCCCAACGGTGGATCCGGCAAATACCCGATGAAAAGAAGCTTCCTAGCTTCCTAGACGCGCGATTTGCATACGTCATTCGAAGGAACCGAGGGAACCTCTAGAGAGCGGAGAGCTGACGTAGGAAATTCGTCACGGCGAATTGCTCGCGGCTGGACGTTATATCCGCCATTAAGATCACTACGAGTCCGGTTCTCTCTCAGACTGCCACGTTCGTTCGCTCTTATCGTTGGCTGTTATGACAAGTGGGCTATTAATTTCGCTCTCGACTTAGCTCGAGCCTCGCGGGATCCGCACGCTGCTCCCTTAGACGCACTTCACAAAGTGCCTCTGCCTCCTGCCTCCTGCCTCTCGTTCTCCTCGCCCATCACGCCATGTAAAAGAACTTCCGACCGTCGCTCGAATTCTGAGTGACGACTATATTTAAATCCGTCTGTAGAAATTGCACTCTATGCGCGTGTGCCATTCGTATAACATTCACTTGCGAATAGTATCGCGTAAGTCTCGATTTAAATATACGATAATAATATAATTATCATTAATATTACTCCGATATTATTTCCTATTAATATTACAAACCGGTGGATTGAAGCAGAACTATAATATGGTTGCGTTTAGCAAACAAAGTAGACTCAATGAGCCGTCGATGATTAATAAATACAGAGAAAAATATCTATACTGTTGAGAACAATGATTACTCTGCAGTTTACCTCTTTCTTTTAAAAGTTTTTTCTTTTAAAGCAAGTACAATTATCTTTAAACAAAGAATATTTTCTTCATAATAGTCTTAAAATATGCTTTTGCAATTTACGATATAATTTAAGATACCATGCGATAATAAGATTTATTTGTGAGAAAACACACACAAACTAATTTTGCAAATAAACCAATTCGATCTGCTTTTCTCCGCTTCTTTCACATAACTGAAACGCTTAAAAGCTCTCGGACGTGTTGCGCCGCGTTCGATTAATCCCTGACACTCTCCCAGTCGGGCGGCGAGATCTAATTTACATTTCAATCCATGAAATTCAAGAAACAAGCAAAACGCACTCATAGCCGAAGATCGATCGTTTGCGCAAACAACGTAATTTATAACGCGACATATCCGGCGCGGATATGTTGTTTCCCAGGCAGCATAATAAAGCACCGAAAGTCGGCTTCGTTGCCGAGCACCTATCATTGCGCAGCTCTGGCCGACGGATTCTTTCGACATTGTACTTTCGCTCGCGAGCACCAAACAAAAAAGAATGCAATATAACTCGTAGACCCCGCGAGTGACGGCCCGCAGACGATTGGACATGGCGGAAGAATTTCAGTTTCACACCTCGATTTCAAGTCCATTCTAGCTAGACACGTTCATTACGATACTCTTTATGTTATAGAACAACCGATATTATCATCGATTTATCTCTAAGGCTAATTCTTAAATGTGCTTTTTGTTTCCTGTTTCTTGCTGTTTGTCTCTTGCCTTCTTGATCAAAAAGGCAAGAGACAAACAGAGACAAATAGAAAGAAACAGGAAACAAAAAGCACGTTGTAGAATTAGCCTTAAGCTCATGCTTATTCTCATAACAGCGTGCTTTTATCAAATAAAGATAGATGCGATTGTAGAAAGAAAAACCTAGGATATTATTACATACAATATATGCACTGTTAAACTTGTAATGTCAAATTGATCTAGTTTAAGTTATTTTTAATCATTTTCGTACGCACTAAAAAATGCCGGTGTTGATTTAACTCCCCTGGTATGGATTTTACATCCATGAGATGTTTATACATATAATTCTCACTATGTTGATGTTAAATTAACACCAACATGGTGTGAATTTAAAATCGCTGGCATTTATATCAACGTCATCGTGGTATTGATTTAACACCGTGGGTGTGTAGATTTAAAATGGTGTTAAATCCACACTTGTTAATTTAACACCAACAAGTGTGAGAATTATATAGACACCGCATGGTGTTAAATTCATACCGCTATTTTTTACAGTGTAGGTCGCCACAAGTCCTATTCAATACATTATTAATGTTAATTAAAACAATGAAGTTAAACAATTTAATTAATTTAAAAAAATGTATTGATTTTGACTCAAACTTAATTTATTAGGTATTTATTATAAAAGCACGTTAATATGAATGTAGTCTGTTTTGAAACTAACCATAGAAATGGATTGATTTACATTTTACATATTACATATACATGGAAGAGTAAAAAATAACAAAATGTCATTTAATTCAAGAGATTAGATTATCATTGCTCCTTTGATATATTTAACAGCATATAACTCGTGGATATAAATGTGTGCATGCGTGAGCATTTGCAAGAATATTTATTTATCGAAATAACTCACAGTTCGCGCGACTTGCACCCCGTAATTTATCCGCGCCTTCGAATATAATCGTCGTACGTAAAATATACTCATTATCCGCGCTTTGTCATAATTACGGCGGAAACCATCTGTCGCGGTTGCGATAAGGAGCCTACAAGTAAATGCTGATTTACGCGGATTCGCGGATTGTGCGTCGCCGTCACTGCCGCAGGAGAAAAATCGTTGAACGAGCGAGATTGCCGCTCGTAGAGACTCGGGAACCGCCGCGTTTAAGTGTATTTATGTCGGTTTTTCGCCGATACGATATCCTCGTTTGTCACCTGATCGTTTTCTTGCTTGCACCTGCTCACGCACCGATGCGCTTGGATTCGCGCTCTCAAGCTATAGATCCAAGGTCAATATTGCTGCATACTAGCATCGGGAAGAGGTCATCGAGCTCGACTCTGATTAATGGTGTTCAAGATTAAGCCTGTGGACCCTTCCAGCATCGATACCATCCCCTAATCGAGTTCCAAATTGTTGCAAAAATCACGTTTACACCGGCTCCTTCGCAATACAAAAATAAAATTTATTACTGAACCATACAACGTTAAACTAAAAATTCTTAAATTGAGGTATTAATTTCCACGGTTTAAAGATAATTTATGGATCCTTTTCATTGTGAGATAAAAGTACTTGACGACGAAAAATTTAATAGTCTAAGAGTTTAAAAATTAATTAATCCTACATAACTTGCGTTTTTTAACATAATTTCTAAGGTTCTTCGATCCTAACATTTTAATTTTCATTGTTCTTTTTGATAATTTACAATTAAATGAAGATTAATAATATTCTGTACATTTTTTAGATAAAAATTAAATAACGAAGATCCTGGATATATCCTACACGAGTTAAAAAGGATTAACAGAGGTATTTTTACATCTTATATAATATCTTGTAAAGATTAAACACAATGCACTGCATAGTTCTGAAGATCGCGGTCTTCAATCAAATATTCTTATCTTCCTGTTAATTCGGACATTTATAGAAAATTATATTTTCGACAAAGGGACCAATTCTGTAACATTCGACGAAAATAGCCTGGGCTGAAAAGTGCGTATAAGCAGTGAGATTAACATTAGTGCGAATGCGGTATCGTCTGGTCGAGGACGAAGGAGTAGCTTAAGAGAGGTCGTCACTCGATCCTGATTAATGGCTCTTGGTATCTCACGGGGTTATAAACAGTATTAATCAGGATCGAGTTTATACGGTGCGCGGACACGTCACGAATTGCATTAATCAGGATCCCAGCTTGGCACGAAATGCTTGTGTCCACGTTACATTACTTCGCATTGATTTACTTCGCGTTTTCCAAATATCTTGCGACCCACGTTCTTCTTTTTTTTCACAGACATTCTTAATCCAAGATATACGTCTCTCTCATCTTAATTCTTTTTGAATAACCAAAAAGATATTAGAGGCTTTTCTCTTACGAAAGACTCGATAAAATTTCTCTCGAGCAATTGCTTGAAACGCAACTTTGTAAGAGCGATTTATACTTGTAATAATAAATAAAATCGCGCGATGATAATAACAGATGTAATGATAAATTATGTCTATAAAAATTGATTAAAAAGTTTCTGTATATGTCTATAAGTGATTTATAATCGTTCATTAAGAGCGATATTATAGATCGTAGATCGGGAATCATACAGCCATTCCTGGCGTGGGACGTGATCTTGATCTTTCCATATACGTATTGATATTTTCTCGTACGCTCCGTCGCAATACGTCGTGATATACATCACGTACGTCATTGTGGCAATCGGAACTGGCAGGATATATTTGCGTCTATTCCAACGTCAATTTTATAGCTGTCCGACCGAAAGCCGAAAGGACGAGCCTCTCGGAGCTATCGACCTTGTCGTCGTTTTACATGTCCGTGGCGAATGGATTTAACAACGGGCGTGCCGGAGAATCCAACATTGTAGTTTACGGCTTACAGTCAAGATCAGTTTAGCGGCTGTCAAATGAACGAAAATTCACTCGTGTTCGCTCGGCCGCGGGACCGGTCGATAATCGCTTCATGCTGGAGATAAACGTGACCGGATTCTAATTGTAAAGTCACTCTATGAATTGATATGTCAAGTAGGATTGAAATTAGATTCGCCATTTAACTCTCTGTGGTTCAATAACAGTAACAGTATCTCGACAGTAATTTGATAAAAATTTATCATATGTAATAACTTAAAAATTGTTGGTATATTAATAAATCTTTTAATAAGCCTATTATTTATAGTCCTTTATGAGTCTTTTACAAATCTTTTATAAGATCTGAGTAAATTGATAGCAAATTATCACCAAAGTGGCATCAAACTCGTTCAAAATTGGTGACAAATCCGGTGTCAATTTGTGTCAGCAATAAGCTTATATACGTTTTGTTTACAAAGCCAGCACATATTAATCCGTAAAATTAGCAATAAGAATCGAGCAAAGCTTTGGTCAGTTTTGGTTTTGGTCGATTTTTGTCGTCAATTTGTTGTCAAATTGTCAGCAAACTTTGCACACAATTCAGCAAGTTTTGCCAAAAATATATTCTCATGTTATATCAGCAGATTTTATTGTATAATATATTTGACTAATTTTTGACAATATTGAATCTAACAGAATTTGCATCAAATTTCGTATTTTTTGTTAGCAAAATTTATATAGGAAGCATAAAATTTGTTTTTGACAGACTTGGCTGATTGGGACTTGAATTGTTTTAATTAGGAAAAATTCATCTTCTAATTTGTCTGCAAAATTATTACTTTTAGCTTTAAAAGTGATTATCAATATTTTTCTTATATACTATATATATTTCAGAATCGATTTATCGGTATGTCTTCGTGGAACTGACTGCCGGGAGCCATATCCTATCGGTGAGTAAAATTCTCGATCGCGATTCTCCATCCTTCTGCGAGAAGAGCCGTTTAAGTAGAAGTAGCGAGAACTGTTCGATTGGAACAGATTCAACGTTTCCGGCACCGATATGAATGCAAGTCGCGTCACTCGTCTCGGCCGATCGCCTCGTCTCCGACGAACGAAAAATTACGCAGCGGGATACCTCTCTTGATAATCCCTCGGCAGATAAGGCGTTTCGCCGATCTCGCGAGTCCGTTCGAGCGCGATCGGCACACTTTCGAGAAGGCGAGTTTTTCACTTCCGCCATTACACGGACACGCCGCGCCGTCGCCCTCGAAAACAATGGCCCAACGGCGTACTCGATATCGTCCGTACTTCGCTTTGCCCGTTCCCCCCTTCTTCCGTTCCCTCTGAATCGAACGGATGAACGACCGATCGGCTTTCACTGATACTTCGATTCCCCTGCGTTTTATTCGCCGTATTATTAGAGATAGAGTGCCGTCCGCGTGCGCTTTTTCCGCTTACGGCCGCGGCAGCGAGCTTCGCTTCACTTTACTCAGCCTGCAGTTTAGCTCGTTTAAGGTACTATCTCATTACCATATCACTTATCTTGTCTCGTAATTCACCCCACGATCATTTCTTTATTATTATGTCTCGGCGCAACGTCATTTTCTCTCTCTCGGCGGCCAACTCTTCCTAGATACCACTACTACAACACCGCGCGCATTTCATAACTCGAGTCCTATACAAGAAGAAGTGCTCCTGGGGGGTATATTCTCGCGACAATTCAAATTTCTGCGTCTCTCAAGGAAGGCTTTACTATGACGTTATTATGATTGCTATAGCATTCCTGAGAATACAGGATAGTAACTTTCGCGAACGTTTCTCGCGTGGATCGCAAAGCACGCCATGAATTTTTGCATGGATTTATCGAAACTTTACGACTTTTCAAGAGACACTTACTACTTCCCAATTATAATTTGTGTCAGGTTAACCTTGTATGTTATAAGGACCTGGTTTGGTTGTCGTAAGGTAATCCTGAATAAGGTACACCTAAGAAAATCTTCGTCAGGTTTGAGTATGGTTGACCTTTGTAAGGTTATATGTTATAAAGACCTGATTGGGTTGACCTAAGATAATCCTGAATAAGATATACCTAAGAAGGTTCTCGTTAGGTTTGAGTATGGTTGACTTCGTTTCTAGTACGCAGTCACGCCACGAGATGGACGGGTTACTTGTAAGAACAAAATGTCCACAAGTTCTATAAGAAGGCGTATGCAAGTCGATTTGGATAATCTCTTAGAGATTATAAAGTTCCTTCTGAACCTCTGAAATATATGTTTTTCACTTCTTTTGGAATGTGATGCTAAATTAAATAGCATTTGAACAATTCCCGACTTAGAAATTTATCCAGTGATTTTAGCAGATCTTAGCTAGGTTGACCTTATTTCATTATCAGGTCCTGATGAGGATCTGATAAAGATTTTATTGAGTCCTTATAAGGACCTTATCAGGTAGATAAGGATCTTATCAGGTCCTCATCAAGACTTGATGAGGCTATCCGGATGAGGATCCGATTACTATGCTGCGTTACATGACTGATCAGGTCCCGATGAACTTATCTTATCAGGACCTAATAACGAAATAAGATCAACCTGATTAGGATCTGCTAAAATCCTTGGATAAATTTTTAGTTGGGTTGTTACGAGTTAAAATTTGTCTCTTTAATACCCATTTCTACTAATAGTAGTTTAATTTTGGTATAATTAACTCTTTATCTTTTTCTAACGTAGTTCTAAGAATTAGAAATAATATAAAGTATATTACATGATTGAGATTAAATTTAACCTACATTGGTGAAAACGGGTATAAAAAAGATATTGCTACACAATAAAACAGAAAATGTTAATTTTAACATTTTTTACATATCCCAGGAGATCCACTCTAAATTTTAAGTTAAAATAACTCATTCGCCTTGTGTTATTTATTAACGAACTAGTAATGTTAAATAATTGGTACAACACTTTACATTTATATTTGTTATCTTGACTTTAAGGGTGACTAACATATAAAATAAGTAGAGTACATAGAAGAGTAGATGCAGTAACTCGTAAGAAAATGTTAATAAAACATTTTTGTTCGTATAATGTGAATGAAAAAATTCTTAGATATTAAATTGACTTTGAGATATATAGATTAATTGAAACAATTGTGTTAAAAACACTCAAAATAATATCCCATTTTTAATTGACATACGCAATTGTTAAGTTAGAAAGGTGACATGAATCTAACACATCAAAATGTTACAAAAATAATAACATATCAGTTGTATATTTATTTTACATTGAAGTAATAATCCGAATGTGATAACACAAGAAAAATTCTACATATGGACGCACGATTTTTTACTGTGTATGATGCATTTTTCAAATTGGGAAAAAGTTTAAAAAAATTATAAATATTTCCCGAAATCTAAAAGAATTTTTACTGAAAATGTAGCCTTTCGTCTTGAGAAATCCCTAAAGTAAGAGTAAGATCTCGTGAACACAAACTGAAATATGATTTACGGTGATCGGATTTATGCGGCGCTCGTCCTTTTGTATGTAAAAAAATTTACGTCCGTTGATGTATCCTCAGGCACAAGAAGTAGTCGAACCGAAGATTTTTACGTATAGGAACAAAAAAACGAGGCATAAACGAGGTCTAAGATCGCGCACGCGGGGACTTTCTTCAGTGGCGTTGAGGGTGGCAGTTTAATTTTGCGCGATGGCTATAAAAAGCTGGCCAAACCAAAGTCGCTTCTTCGAAACCCGTACCTGGATATGCACCGACAATATACATGTATATATTGTATATATATATATATGTATATGTGTGTGTACTCGGTAACGTACGCTATTGAGGCAGCAGCGACGCTTGTCTAACCATTGTAGCGTTGCGTTGCGTCGTCGGCGGCGGTGGTTAATCGGCGGTTCAAACAAGCAAGTGGCACTTTCATTTCATCCCGCAGGCTATAAACTCACACAAAAAGGGTTGACGCGATGCGTCGACTGGGATAACCCCGGTGATTCCTAGTGGCGCGATAATTGCCACGTCGCCGCCAAGAGGGAACTGGTTTTAATAGCTCAGTGACCTTCGTTTCGGGTTTCGAGTCGTTTGTTCGCGCCTGACGAAAGTAAAAGAAGAGTAGAACTCGCGTAACGATATCTGACATATCTGTCCATGACCTATGATCCCGTTGTTATTTAATCCTTTCGTGACTATATATACCGTTTGCTCTTTAGCACCAGACGCTTTAATATTAGAGTAACGTACATATATTCGCGTTCGCGAGAGAATTAAATAATAATGTTATAAGTAAATAATGGAAAATAAAAATTCCAATATTTGACCCTCAAACGTCATACATGGGTCTTTCGTATCCATGCATTAAAAATAATCATTTTTGTACTTTATAAAATCAAAAACTGCTTTTTTCTTCAAAAATCAAAGTTACAATTTTTATATCGAAACTGAATTATTTTCTTTTTCTGATGCAAAAAGTAATTTTTATAATTTTTCTAAATATTTTTTCCAATGTTTGCATAGCAAAATAATTTTGTAGAGACTTTAAAGAATATGTGTGAATTTTTACAGAATTTTTTCAGCACTTTAAGAGCCTTAAAATCGAGTCGGACACGAATGTGACCCATGTGTACCGTTCAAAGGTACCGAAAATAAGTATGATGTTCGAGGGTTAATAATATTTATAACGAATGGTATGATGTGTCGAGTCATCTATAAGATATCTTATAACTGTATGCTAACACACAGCGAGAAAAATTTCCAGACTTTATCCGTTCAAAATATAACAAACAGATATTTCTGATAGATTTTGATCGTATTTATAAGACTATTTAATAAAATTTTTTAATCATTTTATCGGATAATCCTAAAATTTCATCGGATAGTCTTAAAAGTACGATCAAAATCTATCGGAAATATCCGTTTGTTACGGATAAAGCCTGGAAATTTTTCTCAGTGCACGCTATTCGTTAACAAAAACGCTATTAAATATTGGAATCTTTATTTTTCATTATTTACTCATGATATTTACATCTATCTTCTTTACA
>NW_017298108.1:295335-299297 GCF_001594075.2 Trachymyrmex cornetzi
TAAACTTTTCATACGAAACATTTTTCTCTATCCCTACTAGTTTTCGAGATATTTGACTGGATCACTTCAGATGGTCCACCCTGTATACTACTCCAATTATATATTTGGTATATTTCTTTAGCTACTAAATTGTTTATTCTGGACCATAATGAACACTATAAAGTCGACTCAATAGTTAGACCTTGCAAAACATTGCATATTGCACGGAACCAAGATTCAATTCTTGATTACCGCCATTCAACAGACGATGGTGATTCATTTATGATGTAACGTTACACATAACTGTAAACTCAATGAGATATGACATAGCGAGGAAAGACAGAGGAGTGTACTGGGCGGTAATCCTTCACGGTGTACCGGAAATAATTGAGGTAGACCAGCGGCAAATTCCGCGAGGGTGGCGATCACCGGCGAAAAACGCGAGAAGGCGTTCGTTACGGTAGGTGATCGTTCTTCGAGTAGCTCACCGGTGACAACAATAGAACATTGCGCGCTAGTATTGTGAGCGCGCAGACGTAATTACGTCTGCGATATTGCGATACCATAGCATGGGTGCGTGGGTGAAAACGTGTCATTAGCCGCTGGTACCGGAGCGTTAATTACGGTCCGTTAATTATGCTCGACCATCACTTTGCTAGTGGTAATTTCAACTGTCCTTTATCAATTCATAAATTCTTATTATCACTTTAGTCTTTATAAGAGAATTTATTTTATGCTTTAATATTTATAAAGTAATGATTTTTTTTATTTTATATAAGTACTAAAATATAATGTGTAATTAATTTAATACGTGATAAATGTAAATTCTAAAGTAAAGAATTTATTCTGTGCTTTAACGATTTACAAAGCAATATTTTTTATTTTTGCGTAAGTACTAATAAAGTATGACATGCGATAAATTTAATACACGATAAATATAAATTTCAAATTAAAGAATTAC
The DNA here is from genome assembly GCF_001594075.2 of Trachymyrmex cornetzi. Lineage (NCBI taxonomy): Eukaryota > Metazoa > Arthropoda > Insecta > Hymenoptera > Formicidae > Trachymyrmex > Trachymyrmex cornetzi. The sequence goes on from NW_017298108.1 coordinate 296,276, forward strand.
TGATAAGAAAGTAAAAAATCATAAATTCCAATAAAGGATAAATACAATAAAGTGGTGAATTTTAATTCGTTTCCGGATACGCGATTTATACATAAAAAATGAGACAAGAGCGATATTTCTTTTCAAGGGGATTCAGTTTCTACTCGAAATATATAAAATATATATATCGAGTTTTAAAATAATCCACATTGGTGAAGTCATCTATATATTTAAGACCCAGTTTGATTTCGGAGAATTTCAACTATTCATATTCCATAAAATTGATCCTTTGCGAGTAAAGTCGCAAATTTTGCAAATTTCGGAAGTTTTACTGCGAAAAGAAATTTTTTTTTATTGAGCGTATCTATTATCTCTTAATAATGAAACTCGCGTCGCACACAGATATGGCGAGGTATAAAGATTTCCTTCGTGTACTAGACGTTTTATTACAAGGATAATGCGCAAGAACATGAAGATTCTCGAGGCTCGCAGCACGACGAGATCGAAGGTTAAACAAACTGCTTGTCCACCGCGGGACGCAGTTTTTAGACAACTTTGCATTCCTCTTGGAAGTAATCCGATCGGTGTATATCATCACGCATAGGCGTTATTATTGTTATTAGACCGCTAACCGCGGCTTAACGTATCGTATTCGGCACGGGAAACGGAAGAGGGACGAAAAAGAGGAGGAAACGGTATGGTATGAGGTGAGATGCTGTTCGATTGCACGCGATCGCTCGATCTGCATGCAAAGAAAAACGGGGGCGGTCGGTCGGTCGGGCAATTTGTGGTGAATGTAGGCCACACAGACGCGCGCGCGCGCGCGCGCACCGTACCGAGATTAGGATAATAAATATGGCCGAGAGGTGAAATCATCCACCGCGCGTCTCTCTACAACTGACCTTACTGTAGGCCGTTTCCATACCGCGAAGAAGCTTAAGAAGAAGAGGAAGGCAGACGAGCGGCGGCATCTGCATGACTCCTCTCATCGCGGCACCCTCGCCGCGCGTTTTACGACACAACCTACATTTTACTTGCTCGTCTTTCGGCGAGAAAGTCGACAAGCGAGCGTCTTTCCATGCTATAGATAGATGTAAATACACTTGGTACATATTTCTATGTATAATTTGGTTTTTATACATATTATGTATAATTAGTTTTAAAAACCTTTGGTTTTTTTATCGACACTCACAGATTTTTTAAATTTTTATTTCACGTTTTTTTTTTTTATTAATATTATAGGGTAAAAGCACTCTAAATGTGAATCAGGCACTAGTTCTGGATCACTTTTTATATTTAAATAATTATAGTATACCTTCCAGTAAATGATATATATCACAAGATTCTTTAGCGTTTGTTTTATTTCTTTCAAGTGTCAATTGAATTAAATTTATTAGGAACAGCACATTTTATTGAACTCATTAACTAATTAAATGGCCAGATAGCAAAATGCTAGCAGTACATCAGCAGTACGCCAGCAAACTTGATCATGACGTTACTGCAGATATCAAGCTGCTGCTTCCTCATTAAGCTTAGTTTCTAACAGCATAATCTACCAACATATTATAGAACGACGGTAGAAATGCAATAAAAATCGAGCATTCTTTGCTACAAATACTGTGACAGCAAATATGTAGCAAATATCGGGCAAAGTTTGTCATGTCAAATACTAATAGCAGAAAGATAGCTAACAATTCCTTAAATGTGATGAATTGTTTATTAATGTTACTTAAAATGCAAAAAAATTGTGCTTATCATTGTGTTTAAATATTTATTCCCCTTAGACATAGCAATAGCGATAGAAATAACACACGAATAGCCTATCAGAAGCCGAATATTCTAATATACATGATTTCCGATAGGTCTTATAGTAAAGATCCGAAATCGCTTCGACTCCCAAAATGCACTACTTTACTTAAAAATTTAATTATTATACTTGCATACTTTCTTACAGGTTATTTAAGAACTACATGATATTGCAACGTAATAGGAGATCTTTAATTTAATTTTTATTTATTATATGTAAATAACAATAGGGGATTTTGTTCAATTCGAAAGGGCATATTATGATGACCAAAAAATTTTTTCCAAGGTCATATTTTTTGAGACTTTCAAGGTCACTTCCACTTTTTTAAATGGAATTGTATGATTTTTTTTACACAATATGATTCCTCTAATTCTATGTGTGTGAAGTTAGCCCCCCTTTTTTTGAAAATTAAAATTTTGACAATTGTTCCAGATTGTTCTGAGTTTGTTCTACATTGTTCCAAAGCGATATGATCTTATTCCAAATCGTTCTCCAATAAAAGGAAAAAACAAATTTTTTTTGCTAGCCCCCCTTTTTTGGAATATCAAACAATTTTTTTTGCCACAGATTGTACTAGTTGTTCTAAACATTGTTCCAAAAGAACAATTCCATATGACGAACAGAAATGGCAGAAAAAAAAACATTTTCTTATCCGGCACCCCTTTTCTTAATATTCGAAAAATTCATTATCGCGATAAATTGTTCTAGTTGTTCCAAACATTGTTCCAAAAGGACAATTTCGTAAATCAAACGGAAAATGAGAAAAATAAAAAATAAACGTTCTTCAACAAATAAAGGCTCAGACAAAAAGAAAAGGTACAATCTCCTTATTCCAACGCAGAATTTTATATTTTCAGTTGTTCTAGTCCTGAGAAACATAATTCTGCATTATGAATCATCCAACGCTACTGGTTCTCCCAAAAATCGAAAAAAGTCCATATTTTTGCATCCACCATCAAGAGTAAACGCGCGCTTCCTCTCTTGTTCCAGACGACAACTTTTTGTTCTGAGTTGTTCTAGTCCTGAGAAACATAATTCTGCAATATGAATCATCCAACGCTACTGGTTCTCCCAAAATCGAAAAAAATCCATATTTTTTAATTCACCATCAAGAGTAAACGTGCGCTTCTTCACTTGTTCCAGGCGAGAACTTTTTGTTCTGAGTTGTTCTAGTCCTGAGAAACATAGTTCTGCTATATGAATCATCCAACGCTACTGGTTCTCCCAAAAATCGAA
>NW_017298108.1:299618-301210 GCF_001594075.2 Trachymyrmex cornetzi
GAATATTAAGAAAAGGGGTGCCGGATAAGAAAATGTTTTTTTTTCTGCCATTTCTGTTCGTCATATGGAATTGTTCTTTTGGAACAATGTTTAGAACAACTAGAACAATCTGTGGCAAAAAAAAATTGTTTGATATTCCAAAAAAGGGGGGCTAGCAAAAAAAATTCGTTTTTTCCTTTTATTGGAGAACGATTTGGAATAAGATCATATCGCTTTGGAACAATGTAGAACAAACTCAGAACAATCTGGAACAATTGTCAAAATTTTAATTTTCCAAAAAAGGGGGGCTAACTTCACACACATAATTATTCTGCGTATAAAAGTATTAAGATAGTGATATAAAAAAACCGATAGAAGTCAAAATGGAAAATCGTAGAGATCTAAGGTTTCGTAAATACAAAATCATCTCCAAAAGGCTCTTTAGAATTTAGAATCAAGGATTAATGAAATCTATCAAATTCAACAGTCGTAAAGAAATTGGAGTTGAGAAAATGAAAATTTACAAAACTAACACAACGTTTAGAGCAGATGATTAAAATTCGATGAAACGGGATTGTATACGGAAAGAATGATTTTGATGGAATATCTAAAAACTTTGCTATAAATATAGATCTAAAAATAATTTTGTTAAAGACCATTAAGATAATTATGTAGAACGCTCAAGTATAATGGATAATGAAAATAAAAATAGCTTCTTGTGGCTTCAAGAATAATATCAAATAGCAAAATGCTTATGGCGCACATGTCTGAAGACAACTTTTAAAAAAAATTAATTGCTTCGGATTTTTAACCCTAGTATGTGATTGTTATTGTTGGTTACCTTCCCTATCACAATTGGATTTGTGAAACCCTGTCACGCTACATCTCTGGATTGAATACGTATTTTTTAGCTCAAAACGTGTGAAATTTATACTTCGAAGTCAGACAAAGACAGATAAATATGAATCAAATAAATAATATTTTATTTTCAATTAATTACAATGCTTCAAAGAAATTTTGTTGGAAAAATTCGCAAAAAATGACTACTTTGGATAAAAAATTCTCAAATTTTTAAATTTAATGTTTAAGCAAAAACCCGTAGGATTTTTTTAGTTGATCCTTTGGACTAACAAAAAAAAACATAGTACGATATAACTCACTCAAAAAAGTATAATTATTTGAACTATCGAAAATCGACATTTTTGAAAAATCTATACACATTCTCTCTTTAGTCCTGTTGCTCGTATCTGAACGTGGTGACTTCTCTCATATGTCTGTGGTGCGCATGTTGGTCGTACACAGTTCATATGGGACCTACAGTTTAACGTCGATTCCAAACACCGACGTTTTTATTTAGAGAAGTGTTCTTGGTGAGGATACTCTCGGTGGACTGCCGCTTTCTCCCGAGAGGAGAACGATTGTATGAAAATATTTTGGTTTTACCGGGAATCGAACCCGGAATCTCTAGCATAAGCAGACCAGTGCTCTGTCTACTCTGCTACACTCGCTCTCAAACAATAAATCCGCCCCGGCCGATCTCCGAAGACTGACAGAAATTATAAAATTTCTACTATTTACCAGGTATGTAAATATGAAACCGTAATTTTTTAATA
>NW_017298108.1:302354-309527 GCF_001594075.2 Trachymyrmex cornetzi
CATTGACAGCTATGGCTACATCTATATATATATAAATTCCGGTTTCATATTTACATACCTGGTATTATAATAAAATGTAATTATTTTTAGTTCTACATTTTCGTGTACTTACTTTCATACTATCCGAAACTCAGTAAATATATATTTATTGTAATAAAAAATAAAGTAGTATTCAGAACACGCCGAAAATCTACAAGTTAATCACATATGAATCCCGAGTACCCTCTTTGAATTTTCGTGCGTTCTTACAAGGAGAATAACGCAAACAAAATACCCTTGCAGACTTATCATATCTATGGACAGTTAAAAATTTTTTCCAGCCTCAATTCGGGTCTTCAAATTATATTATAAAAAAGTTACAACAGTGTAAAAAATCTCATAGGGTTGGACCCATAAATGACTAGGGTTAAAGTGATCATAAAAATATATCACTGCATATATAAGATTGAAGATCGAAAAAAATAAGTATTATATGGCTTGCATCTAAGATATTGGAGATAGTCGTCTTAAAAAGTTTTTCTTTTATTTTTTTTTTTTTTGGTATTTGTAACTACGCATAAAATCATAAAATATGCAATTTTTTTATAGACAGAAATTTTTTACGATTTTTCCCGCACTTTCAGATAAAAATATTAATTTTTTAATGTAAAATTTTTTAACTTTAATTTCTACACATTAAACTTTTTACGACCATTAGTAAATGAGCAAAATACATTGAAAAATTAAATGCAAAAGGAAGTATATTAAAAAATATATTTATTTTATAATAATTAGGCTAAAATTTCAATTTTATTTTGGAAAAAGTATCTGTTTACGAGTGAATCCCATTACGATCCGAAAATTTCCTTTATGATACCATATTCTACATGTAGAGTGGAGTTGGCTAAGTCGTATCGATGATTAAATCATACTTTCTATGACTGCGTTCGAAAACGTCGCTCGGATGCCTCCGATGCCTCGGATTCATCATCTGTTTAACATTTAATGTTAAAGAAGGACAGGTGATCAATCCAAAGCATCGGAGGCATCCGAGCGACGTTTCCGAACGCAGCTATTGTATTTTCTAAACGGAATGTTTTTTTTTTTTAAGATGGCATAGATAAGGCTAATAACATGGCTTAAGGGATAACGCTACCTCTCAGGCCCTAAAATGATACCTAAGTTTGGGAATTTATTGTGGGTAAATAAATAACTTTATTTAAAAATAACATAGAAGACTTTTTGTGAAATATTGAAAACTCTTTTTGCAATCAGCATTTTTTAAAACAAATTTTTGAGATGAAAAATATACTTTTTCTATAAATGGCTGCCATTTTGAAAAAAATAAATATTTTCAAAAATCTCTACTTTAAAAGTTTATCATATATAGATAATGGACATTTTTGTTACTTTGTTCCAAGATAAATCATTTCAGAAAACGTGCACGCAAATGTTCATATTTTTAAAAAAAGGCGATTTCGCAAGAGGGCCAGTACGTCGCCATTTTGTGCACAAAAAAAATTAAAAAATTATTTTTAAAAAACTATTCTCAGTCGGTTTACATAGCAATAAATAGAATACACAGGTAGTAAATTAATCATGCTAACCAAATATTAATTGCCAGAATGTTCTTATTAAATTATGTTAATCAAATATCAATTGTTCAAATTTTAGAATCATCTAATTTTGTGTGTATCAAGGAAAATTTGGAAGCACATGACTAAAAGTAAAAATCAAGTTATTTAGATCATAAGACGAAATAAATGTGGACGACCTACACATTTTTTGATAAATTAGCTACAAAGAATAAATTAGTTTTAACGAGCGTTTTAGCGTCATGTTTTTTAGATATAGTTAGGTTGAGTCCTTTTATACAAGAATGTAATTTGAGAACGTATAGAATAGTTAAGTATAAGATTTTTTGTAATACTGAAGATGGTCTAATGTAAGACTGAAACGTTTATTATTTGTATCAAACATAAATTTATAATAATCGCTACTGGCACCTTATGTTTGTGGTTTATGCCTTTCAAACAAAACTTTGTGTTTTTAATTTCAACCACGTTTACATTTAAATTTGTTTAAGATACAATAAAATAAAATATTCTAAATTTTTCTCGAAAACAAATTACTTTTTAATCTTAATTACAGCATTTTATATCAATCATTTCTAATATTTTTTTTATAAATTATACTTAAAATTTTCTAAAATAATCTTTTCAAGTTAAAAATCAAGAATATATATATTTTTGTGCCTCCCTTAATTAAAAATGTTCAAGTCAATTAAGAAGATCACTAACAATTTTTTATTTATTTTCTAATTTTTTATTTTTCTCGAAAATCGTTCGTCATACGAAAAAAAATGAATAGGACATAAAATGTGCCGCTTATTCAAATCTACAACTTTTGTTTAAAATTTTTTTTTAATAAATTCAATAACTTAGAAGATATTCAGAAAATCGATGATTTTTTCATTTTATAATAAAGTTTAGAGGCCCGGCGGCACGTTTTCCTCTTATTTGATTGGGCTGAAATTTTATACAGATTTTTTTTTTTAATTGGAATCGTTTTGGGGAGTGCCACAAAAAATATTCGAAAGTCGAAGATAAGAGCCATCCTAATATATATACAGAAATAGTCTGATTTCTTCAGTGTTTTTGTTACAATTATATTTAAATATTATAAGAGGTACGATATGGGCGACTTCCCCCTATATATTATTTTTTCAAATTTTTTCGAATTTTTGGAACAAGATGTAATTTCTCATTTACTTGTTTAAAACTAAAAAAATGTTCTTCATGCTGTTATATTCTTCTCATTAAAATTAACGTTTTTTATTTGAAAGTACAGGAAAATTTTTTTTAAAAGGGCCAAAAAATTTGGTAATTTTGATAAAATTTTTTAATATTTTAGCTACAAATTAAAATTCGTTAAACTATTTCCAATATCTTGGATATTTTCTAACCACCTCCGAGACTTCCCCGCCTCTTTCGCCTGTGCCATGTTTAGATGATTCAATTCTTCTTTCTTTTCTGCATGCTATTGCTCACCTAAAAACACAATTCACAATTAGATTGTGTGAGCACCATAAAAATACACATGATTACCTCTAAACTCCAAATAGTTTCTCGTAAACGTGAATATGATTAAGGATAAGTAAATATAAAATCCATAGCTAGACACATAATCTAAGCACTTTAATTAGGCTATTGGCCGCTTGGCGGCTATCATGTTACACTGTATATTACTTTAGAAAGTAATATAATTACAAAAAGTTATATATTATATTTAAAATTTATACAATATAATTAAAAATAAATATTTATTGTAATATATCAAATATATAATACTTAAGCCATCTATATCAGGCGTTCGTGGTTTTATGCCTTTTTAATTATATTGTTGTATATTAGTACCACGTTTCTAACCTATATTGTTTAAAATTTATATTTATATCTAGGCTTTTTTCTTTCTTTAGAATTTTAAAACGTTTATTTTACGTTTTTATTGATAGTAAGAATTCATTATTAAGTTTAACAGCACCGATTTTCAGCTGATTTTCGAAATGAAATTAAGAATATGAGTGTATCGCTTCTCGATAGCACTTGTATTTATTGTGACTTAATTATAAGGATATATCGCGAACTATTATTTCGGATCCCAAGGCGGCATAAGACTAAAGGATAGGATAGTCTGATACTGGTCAGGGAAATTGTTACCTGGAGTTTGCCTCTTCATCTTGCGAATTGGAATTACCTGAATGCCATCACGGGTTTGTTGAATAGTGGAAGTTCATTGGTCCAACAATTTAATCACAATTTCGCTCAATCTTTCCTTCATATTCATACTTTATGTATTTCACACTTAAGTAAGTTGTATTAAACTTTACCGGTACTTGTAGCATTATCCACACGTCTGGAGCTGCAATACTATTGATTTAAACGATAAATTAAAAGGAGCATGACTAATGATATACTGGTACATATTAGGATTACAGTGTGATGTATTTGTCGCTATAGGATATAAGATAGTTATAATAAATGCCTTTGAAAGGTAGTACATTACTTCCAGTTTAACAGTTTGAGACTCATTGTGTCCATTGAATCGGTAACGTCGACTATCTTTTTGCAAGAGTCGTAAAATACAATTATAAATATAATATTAGTCAATAATATTATAATAATTTGACAAAATTTTGAATGAACAAAATTTTATTTTAATTTAGTCACATTTCTTTTACATTGTTTAGAACTATCGTAGATATAGAATTTTAGAATAATATAGTTTTCCATAATTTGCACTATCCCGTAGCATTTATAATTATTCCTTTTTTTCATTCTTTGTAAAGTTTTAAAGATACGTCTTAAATCATCTTTCAAAATTGTTAATACTGATAGGCTTCAAATACTTATTTTATTAGAAATATGTTTCACTATATATTAAAATTATTAAATAATGCATTATTAATAGAATTGCTTTCATAACTGATGCGAACATATATAATAAATTTTATATAATATAATACATATATAATAAATTTTATTTACGTTTTATATGTTTTAATTTGAATTAAATAGAGTAATGACAATTACCCACAATTAGACCTCATGTACTAATTGCGGATCAATTTACCAAATGCTTTATCCTTTTTGGTAGTAATGAAGTGAAATAAAATCATCCATAATGTAAACTTTATGATCAATAATATTAAATATTTTATTAATTGTTCGATATTGTTCTACAGGATAAAAATATGAATTTTTTAAAGAGTGATTCACAACTATAGTGATTTTACCCTATTCTTTTTTATAAGTCCATTTACAGACAATATATTTATATTTTTTGACCGTTTATTTGAGAAACTCAATTAATACTTATAATTAAATTTAACTGCCTATTACGGTCGGAGCTGGATCTTCGTTGCTTTTTTAATAATTCAATCTTGAATTACTAATATATACTATATATGTACTTGCATATATACCATATTGTAGTCTTTTTCTAACTGCGCGCCGAATTGTTTATCGGCCGGGACTTGAACCCGGATCTCTTGTAAACCGTACGAGCGTCCTGAGCCATTAGACTACCGAGGCTGTTTACAAGAGATCCGGGTTCAAGTCCCGGCCGAGGTAATATTTTTCGCAACAAATTTATTAACAGTTTTTATATATTAACATCTTTATAATATATGATGCTTGATGGTTGCATCAAATTATTAAATTGCTTGTCAATTTAATTCACGATTACTAGAGTAGTTTTAATTGCCTTTATTTAGTCCGGAAAAACAATTCGGCGCGCAGTTAGAAAAAGACTACAATATGGTATATATGCAAGTACATATATAGTATATATTAGTAATTCAAGATTGAATTATTAAAAAAGCAACGAAGATCCAGCTCCGACCGTAATAGGCAGTTAAATTTCCATTTACAGAGTTCCTTAAAGCGAATTATCGAAATAACTTGCTTAATTTTTTTATAAATTTTCATATTTAGAGAGAGAATATTAACGTGAATGTTAATATATAGTCACGCGACAGTGAAAATTGATTTCTAAAATTGTCTTAACCTTCCACGGAAAACCGGCTACGGTTGCCACGATCAAAAGTCGCCCATCAATACATTTTTTTGTTATAAGCACCATAGTACAATTGTTAACCGTAAGATTAACATCTTAACGATTAGGGTAACTCCGGTATATCGCACCTAACAAAAACATAATTTATTAAGTATTATTTACTATTTTTAAAATAGACGAACTATATCAGTAAAAACTTTGCACTGTTTACTACTATGAAAAAAATATCAGAAAGTCGAAATACTTATTTTTCGTATTAAAAAAAAACTTTTTAAGACCCTTGCATTTTTGCCGTATATCCCATTGGGGTGGGATATACGGTTACTCGTAGGAAGAGGGGGATATGTACGGTTCATAAAAAATTTACAAATAATGCTTACAAATAAGACGTAAAATTTACAAATAATGCTTATAAATAAGACATAATAACTTATAATATATGTTTACAAAGTTTTATTAAGAAATAAGAATGCTAAATATGTATATGAAGTAACAGATAATAATTACAATCTTTTATATACATATATTACAAGTGTTATTACATGAGGTACATGTTTCATATAATGTGTTTATTGCATTTAGTGCACTGAATCCAATCTGCGCATGCCAATCTTTGTATGCTTTGGGCATAAATTCCGCCCGCTAAAAATGCCGTATATACCAAACAGATGGGATATACAAGACAACAAACTAAACAAAGAATACAAGAGCAAAGCACTTGTATTTTGCTATATAACATGCTTTAGTGTTCCTCTACACTTATGTATCACGAAATAACCACTAAGTCTTTTACGCGCCCTGTAATCATTTTATGTAGATCATTATTTATGATGGCGCTACTTATTACAGTGATAAATCGATTCAATTCACAATAATTTCATTAATATCAACGGTAAACAACTGAAATTATAACACAATACTGATATAACATAAAAATATGTAACAGAGACTCTGTAATTTTTTCTAATTTTTTCTAACTTCTGCAGCGTAAATCTCAGCGCGGCGATTTGCCAGAATTATCCTATATAGCTGTAAAGATATGTCCATCTTACGATTATCATAATCAAATGTGATGAGCGAAAATTATCATTATTTCTGGTTATGGTAACCGTAAAATTTTTTCTGTGTTTGCAATTATATTCTTATTTTCTCAATCTGTAATTTAGAACTTTTCTGTCCAGTTCAAGTTTTTTCTATAGAACTGTTCCACAGAAAATAAACAAGATAATTTATTGAATTATCAAAATAAGTATGACGCTCGAACTGGTTGGTAGAATGTTAAAACTTTTTGCAGTATATCTTATCATTCTTGAGTTTCCTACGAAATTACTTTAACGGTCCAACAAAATTATACTAGTTCACAAAAATTTTTTTTTTCCCTATTACTTTGGACCGGAGTACGTGTCTCTTATAGATTTTTAAATGCTGAAAACGATGCCGCAAACGAAAAAATTCTAGATTCCCAAGTCAGATTTCCAAGATTATTGAGGCTTAATACTTAAAAAAATATCTTTTTTGCGATATTTGACATTTTTTAATAAAGAAGGTTAACGTTATCTTGAAATTTCGATCAGGAGTCATGAATGTATTTATCCCCTATAAAATGCATTTTTTTTT
>NW_017298108.1:309833-327031 GCF_001594075.2 Trachymyrmex cornetzi
AGAGAGAGAGAGAGAGAGAGAGAGAGTTGTTTTATGAAAGATATAGAGTTGCATATTATTAATTGCATTTTTTAAGCAACGATGTATTTTTATTACACCAGTGGATTAGTCTCATAATTTTGTGCATAAAAGTATTAAGGTACAGTTATCAAAATGTGACCCTAAGAAATTAATCCGCAGTGTATGCGGATTAATTTCTTACATATAACGCTGTCAGAGTCACCATATTCAAAATAGCTCCTATCTTTAATATTTCATAACATGGCTAAAAAGTAAGGTATTTAAAATAAAAAAAATGTATTTTATAGGGGATGCACAATACATTCATAATCGAAATTTCAAGATAACGTTAACCTTCTTTATTAAAAAATGTCAAATATCGCAAAAAAGCTATTTTTTAAGTATTAAACCTCAATTATCTTGGAAATCCGATGTGCTAGAATTTTTTCGCTTGCGGCATTGTTTTCAGCATCCAAAAATCTATAAAAAAACACGTAATCCGGTCCAAAATAATTTTTGCTATAAACTAATGTTATTTTCGGGTGTATATCCAGCTAAATTTTTAGATACTTCAGCGAAATTGTTTTTTCCTTGTAGATTTAAGAAAAAATGTGGAAAAAGGTTCAGGGTTACGTTTCAACATCTCTGTTACATTATTAAATAATTTTTTTAAGTTAAACGTTAAAACCTTTATTTAATAAAAAACTAAATGTGAGGAAAAAATGAGTGAAATTTTACTTACTATGTCAAAAAAGACCTAGAATGCAGACGAAGGATTAATATGTATATTTGGCGAATTATCGATTGTATAATCATTTGAATCATCTACGTTCTACATGATTCATTCCGTCTTCTCCTTTCATTTCTTCGTTCGTCTTCGTGAGATAAAGGGGCGAGAAAGAAGAGCATGCTTATTCCGATAAGGAAAAATGCAAAGGGATAAATCATCTCGCTTGCCGCGTTAATCTAAAAGAAATTCCAAGGAGTGATGGGACAGAGAGTAAGAGACCGAAAGGACGAAGGGCAGGCAGTGAACGCGTGACAGCGCCCTGTGCCGTTTGCCTTCGCGAGCATGTCATTGTTTATTACTGTGAGTCGCGCGAGATAATATCATTTGAATAGTTTGAAATGAGATTGATGCGATCCCAGCGGGCAACAGCGCTGGAACATTATCGATGTGTTGTTCTCTCCTTTTCTCTCTCTATCCTTCTTTCTCGCTCGATCTTCGACGCTCGTCGCCCGCAGCGTTAATTGTTTTCCTAATTCGGACACGCTGGGATGGGATTATGTACACCTTCAATTACAGTGATACATCGGCAACACGCGACACGCCACCTCCGCAAACTCGCCATTCGGACTTTATTATCGTCTCCGTATCCTCCGTTATTTTTATTGGTTTATTTTTGTGCGACGCGCCATTAAATTTATTTGCATGTAAATTTATAAGGCCATTCTTGTCAAGAATCTTATCCCGGAGAAGTTTCCCACCTCCTGCAGAGATGGAGACATTATATGGAATTATTGAAATTACACGGATCTAATTTTTTCCCAAATTATTAATTTTGCACATCGAATAAAAATAACTTTAACTAATGATTAATTATAAAGGCATACTTAATAAAAGGAAAGGTACACCGATAATCTCAATTTAAGTTCTTGAAAAATTGGTAATGATTATAAAACGTTTAACGGTGTGCTTATTGATTTCATAATTGCGAATCGATCAAAAATTTTTTTGCGATATTTAATTAAAGGCACCGATTGCGAGGCTACCTCGATCGTTGCCTTTAATTGCTTTTAATGCTAGTTTTGTGTGTGCGTTCATGTGCGAATGCCACGATTAAATGAGAAAGATTTGAGTTTAAAGATAAATTTTATTATCGATGGTCAACTCATAAGAATTCATTCAATTCGGAGCGCGAGCCGAAGAAATGTACGATGTAATTGACCCGTAAAGACCGCCTTCGACTAAACGCGAAGGCTAGAAAGTCTGCAGAAGGTCTCTATTGTTTCCTATGAATGTTTGCGTGATCGGTCAATCGAGATGAACGTAATGATTCAGTACTTTTTTCCCACGTCGCTTTATCGACCTTTGAACGTAATCGAAATACTCAAACACGAATTAGAGCAATATAATATTAGTATTTGTCGATCTTGTTATACAGACAGAATTGTCGACTAAGGGCCTCTTTCACTAACCCCAACGCTAATTGATGGTTAACTCAATCACCACGATTGTGAGAACTAAACACAGAAAAGGAAGAGAGAGAAGACGTTCTGATACATTAAATTGCTACATTAGATTAGCACTTCTGCGAGTTAATTGTCGATTAATTTAACCAGAAGTTGGTAAAAGAGGCCCTGAATATAAGTTCGTACCGATTCATGTCTTACGACAAAATTGAAGTGAAAATTGCAATAAAACTCTCATTAGTCTGTAAAGGCAAAAGTACAATTAATCTTTAAGTAGATAAATGGTTTAAAAATAATAAGATACACAAGTTAATAAAAATATGCAAATTGCTCAGAGCACCCCGAAAGTAATTTTAATTTTGTATTTATATTTTTCACTAGTATGTTATGTCATAGTGTTACATTAATTATACACTTATAAGACAGAGAAATGTAAAAACAATGAACTTTAAGACTTTTATGCAACACTTTTTTTTATGCAATACTTTTTTCTTTCTTTAGAACAAGATTTTAAAGAAAACTGGGATGCTGCGGACTACCCTACTTAACCCTCAACTACATGTCTCATTTTAATTTTAATTTACATGTCTGTGTCCACATAACCTACGGCGTTTTTGATCATCTACGGCTCTACAATTATCACAAATCTCAATGGAAAATATTTATTTTTTTAATGAAATGTCAGAATGTATAGAATCGAAATATCAAAATATAAAAAGGTTTTGATAATAATTGAAAAAGTTATGCCAAAAAATATTAAAGAACAATTTGTGAAAAGAGTGCAATAATCAGTTTTTCTTAAAAAAATTATATCTTTATGATAAAAAAAATATAGGTAAAAATAAATAATATTTTGAAAAGAGGAAAATGTGAACTTTAAGAAAAAAAAAACCGTTATATTGATTCATCCTAAAAAGTATAATTATTTGCACGACTGAAGTGGGGGCATTTTTATACATGCTCGGAAAAATAATATCGGAGGTGTATGTCAAGTATTTTCTTCTTTAAAAAAAACTGCAATAAAAATATTTTATATTAAATATATAATGATTTTGACATTATTTACTCACAATTTTATAGCTCCGAGAAAATACAGCGATCGTTTCACCAGGATTTACTTTCTCGAAAAAAATGCTTTTTTTGACAATGCCGTCGAAAAGTTTCCGGACATATGGAACTTAAAATTGCATAATATTCAGGTCACCGTAACTCGGTACAAAATCATCGCAGATAAAAAATTAAAAAGTAGTCAAAAACATGCTAAAGTATAAGTTTTAAGCTTTAAAATGCTTTTTTTATTTTTTTGTCTGCGATGATTTTTTACCGAATTACGATGACCTGAATATTAGGCAATTTTAAGTTCTATGTCCCGAAACTTTTCGACGGCAGTGCGTATGTTTTATTTATAAGAAAACAACATACATATTTGAATACAGCACTAATAAACGGCACTTACTAAAACCGTATTTTCAATTTCGGCAAAAATCTGTCAAATTTACATTTGACCAAGTCATCCAAGCCAAACTTTTATTGCATCACAATTAGCGTGAAGACAACGAAACAATTACATCACGGCAGTTGACAGAGAAAGGTTCCAAATTTTTTTACCTCCTTATTTTAACCCTGCAATATCAACCGTACAAAAATAGCGGCAGACTAAAATTTTTACCCGGGTCCAAATAACCCACTCATGTAGTTGAGGGTTAAAAATTAAGGCTTTCCTGTTAAATCCTGAAATGACAGGAGTTGTTGTAAAAGAATAAAGTAATGAGAATATTCAGCGATATTCAAGTATACAGTGTGAACATACGATATTTCACATATATACGATATTAGAATATAGGAACTGATAGCTTCTCTCGTAAATCCGGTTTCACTTAAGCATCAGTTTCGACATCGCGCGCAAAAGCGAGTGCGTCTCGCAGGTGCTGCGACGTGACGCGGAAAGGAAAGATCGGAAAGAGGAAACGTGGTGAAAGTGGTGCGATGCACTTCGGCTATACCGAAAGATTAGTTTAAGATGACCGACTACTAATCGAGGAACCGGAGGCTCCGCGTTACCTCACGGACACGCCCTTGCTCGATGCAACAGCCATCATTAACGCGCAATTTCCCTAACAGCGGATCGTTACAAAAATTATTATCATTACGTATCCGAGACTGATACTGCACTTGCTTTTTCAACTCGTATATCGATCGTATCGTTAAGAGGGATTGTTTTTTTCAATTATCTAAGTGGATGACGATACTTATAATTTTTTAAAAATAAATCCTTTCTAGCAACTAAACGTACATACAAACAGCATGTATGTATAGGATTGTAGAATACATAATAGAGGATACAAGATGTAGAGTATAATACAGTAGGTATATATTGGTATTATATTTAAAAAATATAGACAATACGAAATTTAAAAAATAATAATGAATATTTTTTGAAAAAATGGTGTTGCACGTAAAAATCGAAAACAATAAACATCCAATGGATGTAAAAATAATTTGGAATTTTTAAATTATTTTTATTTATTCATTTATTCTTAAGAAAAAAACTTTTAAGAGACAAAAACATAATTTACGTTCGTAAGATGTAATAAAATAATTAACTTTTCTAAATATAAATGAAATAATATTTGCGACAAGTGAAGTTTACACATCAATACATGTTGATAAATATATGAAAACATTTTTTTATCAACACAATAAATAAAAAATAATAAAAAATACTTTTTTATTAGCAACTAATAATGCAGCTTATATTTACAATACAATATTTAAACAATAGATAATACGATAAGATGTATTCGTTATACATCAACCGTCACATAATTATTAAATTCATGCAAAAATTGTCATATTTGTCGAAAGTTGAAAACATAATTTCAGCAAAATTACAAAATAGAATTGCAATTACAGGTTCTTTTTTTATCCAAAGAGAAATTTTTCAATCTCCTTTTCTTTAATTTTCCTTTAACTTTATTTAATACAAATCTTGATGGAAAAACGATAAATCTCTTGCACCAGCCTAATACAGTACCTACTGTTTTCGCATTGCAAGATTTTTTCTTTCACCGTACGTTTTCGCGCTTGTTCGTCTGTGGTCCTGTCGCATCCACTTCCGCCTACACGTCCTTTCCTGGTCGGTTCGATCAGAACAGCACGATCGGCCAAGCGTGTACCACACGCACGTACGCAGTGTACGCACGCGTGTACACCGCGGCGCAGGCGCGGCGTGGAACGATGTGGCGCCGCGCCGCGCCGCGCCGCGGCCGGGGGGCGCCTTTTCACGGGCTGACGCAGGCAGGCACGCGTGTAAAGCGAGCAATAAGGTAATGGGGCGTAACCGAAGCGGCTTTGCCTCGCGGTGAAAGTTAGCGCCGTGACGTTAATTGAGGAGCGCCTTATAGCGCTAAGGAATTAGGAGTTATCCGACGAGGCCGCGTCGCAGGTCGCAGGCGCCGCGCGTCGCCGCTCAACCCAGATAGCAAATGCTCCGATTAGTCTAAACGCTGGAAATTACGACTTGCCTGTCGAGACAAGTCATTTGCTAAATTACTACAACGTGATATCTGAAGATCTAGCTCGATTTTCAATTTAGATTTTCAGAGATTTATAGTTGGAAGGGCGGCAACACATTCAGGTTTGAAATTTTAATTCTTGGACTTCTGTAGGAACTATAAACGAACAAAAATTCCTTTGATTTATAAGTTTTACGATAATAATAGACTAATGGAATTCATTATAAAGCTGAGAAATGTTAGATATTAAGTTAAGCACAAATGTAAGTGAAATATTATATTATTTTCTGTAAATAAATTTGAAATTATTAATTATTAGACGCAATTCTAAAATCAAAAGTAAAAATTTCTAATTGGAGATTTTATCTAATTATTTTCTAAAATAATTATGCGAGAAAATTTAATCACGTATGCAACATATGTAAATTTTGACTATAAATCTTTGTTTTTTAATAATATAACGAAAGAGAAAGATAATCTATGGAAATAATTAAACTTCTCTGCAATATTGATCTTCGGAAAAAGAGAAATCTCCAAGAATTGTGAGAAATTATAAACAGATGAGCGAGGAGAGAAGCTTATATGTAAATACATGATGATTTCTTTCAATGAAGCAATTGACATTTTACTCCAGTTGTTTTATAATTTAATTGTTAACTTTTGGACTGTGAATAAATTTTATTTCACTTGCATTGTATTTATTCTAAGGCACAATTTATCTACGAAATTTTATATAAGTTGACTGATGATATCTACGAATTTTATACGCTTTGACTTGTGTTACTTGCGTTTAAATATTTTCTTCATAAGTAAGATGTTCATTGGTGTACGGTGAGTGTGTTAAAGAGATATAATTCATAACGATTTTTCTTCTATCATATATAAAAAACATTAAATTATAACATATGTAATATCTAGAACGTTCAAACATTCGATTTGTTAATCGATTGAGAAGGATGTTTCGTTCTCTTGGAAGACACTCATCGAACTTTCAATGTTACCATGTACCTTAATTCGTAAATTATGGACTAAACAATGGATATCTTAAAGAACTGCGAAAATTTTGTTAAGTAGCATCTGAAGAAGGCTTAACAAAAAGCCGAAACATGTAATGTTTTTCAATTCTTATTAAATCTTATTTGTATTTATTACGACATCTAAAAAATTTTTTTAACACGTTGACTCTTATACGTCCTTTGTTTATTTGAATTTTAGTGCAATCGCAATTCACGATTTCACGGTAATAAAAAGAATCTGGCGCTCCTGAATCCTGCGAACAATTTCAGGACAACCGAAATTTCGTTGTAATGAAAGTCGATTATCTGTCGCTGCGTTCTGGGTCAAGAAAGCATCGAATGCAACGCTCGTTAGAATAATGGAATGACAATTACGTCACCGCCACGTTGTATATGTAAAATGGGACTCTCGTACAAGATGTTGTATTTTAATGTCGTCGTCGCAGTTCGTCGTTTGGCGATTTTTACAGTCGCAAAAATTCTCAAACGGGACTTGCGTGCAGATGTATGTAGGTCAGGACGCGTGCGTCAACTTACGTGCGGTTACATGCCTTTTTTTACGCCTAACCAGCCGAGGAAAATTACAACGATACCTAACGATATTTCTCAGATATCGGTACTTTCTAACGATCCATGAACGCGATCGAATATCGTGTTGACTAATTACTCGAAAGGAACCAGTGTTTTCTTTTATTTGAAATAATCACCCTTTGGCACTTGAATGTATACAGGGTAAGTTAATGGTTTTTTAAAATTAAATTTAATTAAAGTTAATGGTTTATAAAATTAATATAAAATTAAGTTAAAAGTTGAAGAGATAAAAAATTAATTTAATACAAGTTAAGTTAAGATTGAATTAACTTAAGTTAAAAAAATGTTAATTTTGAAAAAAATTATTTTTGAGATCAGAATGTCGTAATTATTCTTAAAATGAAGCTACTTTAATAAATAACATTTGTAATATAGATTATTAGGTAAATTTAATTTTTTTATTCACATGTAAGTTACTTATATATGAATCATACTATAAGAGGTTTTTGTCAAAATCTTGCGAGAGAGAAGAGTATATATTTGCATTATCCCTTTTTCATTATCTAACTTTCTTTAACTTCCGAAACGACTGCTCACATATGTTTACAACTACATCGACAAGATATTTGTTATAAAAAATACACGTAAAAATTTAGAAAATAGGTGAATATGCAGCTCTGTTTTACAATTCTTCTTCCAAGGCTCATTTCATATTTATGTTGCTAAAATATAATGTTTATGACACCTAAAATTAATGTGATTCAAATGTAAGCGAAGATTGACAAAACCTAGTGAGCCAATAAAAACTGGCTACCGTATGGTGTAATTCTTATTATAGAGTCTTCAATCATAAATTACATTTTTTCTAAATTAATTCTCTAATGTTTCAGATTTTGTAGAAAAAAATATAGTATTAAGAAAGACAGAACAATTTTTAATTTAAAAAAACTAAGTAATAAATTAAAGAGTTTAAAAATAACTAAATTAAGTTAAAAATTAATGCATTTAAAATTAAACAAGTTAAATTAAAAAGTTATTAACTTTTTAACTTTTTTTTAAGTTTTAACGTTTTAACTAGTTACTACCCAACCCTGAATGTATGTATATGCAGTCAAGTATAAGTACCCCCACATTGATGTAGATGTTGTATATATCCAATGAAAAATAAATTAAACAATAGTTTTATTAAAAAATAATATTTATTTTTATCATTACATCATATCTTACATATATACGAATATATGTTTATTAGCATTCAATTATTTACAGCTTCTTAGGATGTTTATAGCATTAATATTATTAAATTGCTTAACAATTTTATATATAATATTACTACCCTAATTTGATTTAAGATTACGTTTAAAGATTGAAAATGATTTTGTTGTAAAATGCAGTTATAGAACTGGATATCTATATAGGTCGACAAGGCCTTATTGTTACTTATTAATTTTAATATTTTATTTGTTTCCCTTTGGCTTTTATTACCGCCTTTTCCAAGAAATTGCAATAAATTGAGGATGCTTTGTATTTATGATTAAGGCTGCATATAGAAGTAGAATTACCGAATTCCAACGTCATTTCATCGAGGATCTAGGACGCGCTTTTCAGCGACTCTCATTAGAGCGCGATAGGATTGCGAGGTGCGTAATCGAGAGCGTCTTGCTCCGAATGTGAATTGCGTACCGATTAGAGGAAAGGTCGCGCCACGCGAGTATCGCAACGTTGCGGGTTCATTAATAATTACATCGGGATATATCGGTGAGCCGTTACTTCATAGAGGACGACGTTATACGTATCGTCGGATAGGAGAGTGAGACCTCGTGCGATACACCCTCGTTACGGTGCTCCCGAGACTTTCACATTCTGCCAACGGCGCGCACGATACCCATAAATCCTTATTAGTGATTAGGCCATCCGAAATGTAATAACGATCCACCGTACGCCACCGGATTGTATCATTAGGCGATGATGGATGATTGCGTTGCGCAATTAACAATTACCAGCGCACGTCGAACGCCCGGAGTGCACCAGCGACCGGGTCCGATCCGTATATGAGACGCTAATCGAGATAACGAAGTCATGACATTTCACGAGCTGCAAATTCAACAATCTCTATAGAGACGACGTGATTTTTAGTCATTCAAATTTGAACAGCGTTATATTCTTAAAAGCGATATTATCGTTATATATATGCATTATGCGCACGCTACATGCATACATATGCAGCGGGATTTATTTCGATTGGAAAGTTGAGTTGGTCCTCAACTCCGATCTCGCGGAGAACTTCTTAAACTTGCTTGCGTATCAATCAGCTTATTTCTTTCTATCCAATTACACGCTATGGAACATAAACTCGAAGCGAGTGTAGTTCGCTTTTCCCTCCAGTCGATTTGGCGATCATCGATCACTTCCGCCTGATCGAACCGCCACTTGGTTCCGAAAGTCGGACCCTCGGGCCCGAGCGAGAAGTCCGTAATTCACTGGGTCCGATGAAAAACGTCCTCTTCCGCGCGATATGCGCGCACCATACCAGCTCCCTGCATGTGTACTCTCCGTTCCGTACTTTCGCCGTTAAATAATTCTGCCTCACGAGCGACGTAATTTCTTTTTTATTATGAAATATCGTTCTCCCGTCACCGCGAATTACAAATATTAAAATGTAGATTAGAAGCTGAGACGGGGTAGCGGAGAAACTCTTCTGTCGGCGTTTTCGCTAGCGAGAAGCTAAACAGCTTCTCGGTCGTGTGCGCCGCGGAAATATAATTTAATGAACCGTAAACCCGCGCGCGCGGTGCCAGCACTTGCTCGTATGTCGAAATTACATTTCTGGTTTCGTGCGTCGTAAAATCCACGATGCGCCTCTCGTTTCTCTAATTGATCGGGACCGTAAATCTCCCTTCGTCCCAGTTCACGAGAGCGGACGATTTTAATAAGATGTGAATTAAATAAAAGCGGGACGAGTAGCGCGCGCGCGCGCGCGCAATGAAGCGGCCGCTTTATCTCGATTTATTTTACGGATGTATGTCAGAATTTATTACGACTGGTAATAATCGTGTTAACTAAGATATATCATATTAAACGGTAACAAGGTAAAAGGCTATTGAGAGATTCTTTTACATTTGCAAAACGTAATAATTAATTGATACTTAAAATTTTACAGTAGCAGTTGCGCGAACAGGTTTTATACGTGTATATCTTGGTAAAGAAAAAGCGATTTAAATATATATTATCTTATATTTTCTGCCATCTTCTCAAATTACAACTAATCATCGCTAATAGACACGACTTAATTATTATCTGCTTTTTGCGATGTATTAGGTAAGTTTCCGGATCTATGTAGGTTCCACTTTAATGTACATTCTATCGTTCAGTGAAAGCAGAACATCCTACAGATACCTACATTAGTGGTTTTATGCAGTTGAGTTTAGCATGCGGAACGTGATAAGTCGTTACATTATTTCGACCTTATTAATCTGATGGATTTTGATAAATCTCAGCTGTCTGCTTCCTGGCACGAGTCCGGCAAACTCTTAAATTATCAAATTTTAATTGAAGTTGCTACGCTGCTCCCGATTTCACTTAATATTGCTGCACTTCTCGCCACCTGCCGTACCGATCAACACTGGCAATCAAATCTCCGCGACGCAAAAAGTTACAACAATCTCGCCTACGGCGCAACATTATTTTTCCCTCGCCATTTGCAGACCATCGATATTTTATGATCGCTTTATATATCTGTCAGGATTAAAAGGAGGCTGTTAGACTTGCTCGTGTATCGTTTAGAAGAGAACCGCACAAGGCACGTTACGTAAATCGCAAACTAGAATCTTAATCGCGATTAGCTGCGATTTAAGGATCATTACCGCTGGATTTGCAAGCGAACGAGTCAATGACGTTTCAATTTCTCCAGCTTGGCACGGACTTGGGCTTCTATTCTTGAAAAGTACCGCATATTATGGCATAAAACTAAGGGAAATACTAATAGTGTACTTTACGTATACTATATTTTCCTTATAGTCTTTCGTATACGTTTCTTTTCAAGAATAGTTTTGGTGAAAATTTTTCTCTGAATTTTTCATATAATTTTGCAGAATTTCTCTATAATTTTATAACTTTCTCACATTTTTCATACGAATTGAAACATTTCTCAGAAATCTACATTTTTCCTCAGAATTTTTCATGTATGTTAATTATGAAATAAGATTTTTAAGATTTTTTGTAAGTATAATTTCTGATAAAATGTTATAAAATCTAAAAAATTAAAAAATACTTTTTAAAAACTATGGGATGAAAAATTTCAGAATTCACCTGTATGAAAAATTCTAAGAGAAGATGTAAATTTTCCGAATATTTCTGAGTATTTCTGAAAAATGTTTCAATTCGTATAAAAATTATGAGAAAAATTTTTCACCAGGGAGAGTCCTGATCGGCAGAGATCCATCAATCTTGTGAATTTATTGCACTTGTTGATGGACAATTGGCAACTTAATGGGATTATTCGTAATGACGGTAGAAGTTTCATATAAACAAAAAACTTTATCTGCTAATCCAATAACGTCAATATAATCGCATCATTATAGTCACTGTAATTCTCCGAATTGCATATTAAGTTAAATAAACATTTAAAAAATAATAAATAAATAAATAAAATGCGTTTGTAAGCAGATTAACTATAGCGGAAATCTCAGATTCGTGTAATGATGACGTTCCTCGAGTGTTCTTTAAATGAACGAATCATTTTTTTTTTTTGCTTATTTCTGTGACACTGTGCAAAAATCTATTTTATGTTCGATGAAGAATCATTGGCTTGGTTTCGTCGTTACATCTTTTGACAGAACATAATTTGAAAAATTAATTCTTAAAATGGATGTTCACATAATTTCATTGTCAAAGGTAAAGAGCTATTCTTTGAGAAGGAAAGTAGCTCGAAGGACTTGTAGACTTGTTATTTACACGAAAAATAGACTTGTTATTTACACGAAAACTCATTTGCTAAAGTATCTAAAAATTTAATTGGATACAGGTCTGAAAATAAGTTTGTTGGACTATCAAAATAATATGCAGGACGCTCAAGCTGATTGCTAGAATATTAAAACTTTTTATAACATTGTGCTCATCATGCTTAAATATTTCCCACATAATTATTTTATAGTCCAACAAAATTATTTTCAAAACTGTATCTAGCTAAATTTTTAGATATTTCAATAAAATCGTTCTTCTCGTGCACAGTTTTTCACCGAATAAAGAATCGTTAATAATCAAGAGGACACAACAGCCAGAATTTACAGTGATATTTTACGTTGTCTAATTGCTCGTGTGTAACTCATATACGTTCTAATAAATTTTTTACATCCCACGCGCAATGGATCGGATCGCTCTTGTGCTACGTGCTAGTGTACCCGATGAATACAAAAATTTGTAATTGAGCTTCAAATTATATTTATTCAAAATTTTCACATAAAAAAGAATGTAATCATATATTCATTCAAAATTTTGGGTTTAAAAAAATATTTATTCACAAAAAACTATGAATATTTAACGAGTATTCATATTCATTCAAACAAAATGTAAACTGAAAAAGAAAGCTCTAATAAGCAATCGTTACCCCTTAACTATAACCGGCACTGTGATGACTTTAAGTAAAAAAAAATTAATTTTATTTATTTTTGTCATTGTAATATTCAGATTTTATGAAGGAAACTTGGAAATTTGGAAAAATATATTTTAGAAAGCAATACATTTTTTATTTATAAATATCTATTTGATAGAGCGCCATACATATTCCAATATAATTCCGGTTACATCACAGTAAATGTTATAAACAGTTTATAAGATATCTTGGGCAGGTCCTTCATTATGATCTGTGGCCGTTAAATTCCGAGATATAGTATTTATTCCCAATAAAAATGTCTTTTTATTTAACCTATAGATTAAACAAGGACGCATTTCGTATAGGATCATATAGATCGCTAACTAAGCAGTCTAAGCACACGGTGTAATCGTAGCTATTGATTTTATAGATTTGTTTTTTCTTGCAGGCTTGCAAGCTTTGTGCGGATAATACAGAGTAAAAGTGAATATGAAACGAAAATATTCGTAATCATATTAAAAAAATATTCATTCAAATGGAATGAAAAAGTATTTATATTCGTTTCTTGACGAATAAAAAATAAGTGTATTCGAATGAGTATTTTCATTCATTTTTTATTGATTTATTCGAATATTAGGTGTATTCACCGGACACACTACTACGTGCGCAACGTGCTTAAAGTCACGAACGAATTTATACGCGGCGATAATTTATCCTAGACTACGCAGCGCAACGTTTTAATAATGGCGCCACGACGAGAGCAGATTAATTGTACGCTACGACTAGAGAAACCTGCGTAATAAATAAGAGAGCGAATAAATAAATCCGTCCTGTAACACATGTAAAGAGACAGATGCTGCCGTTGCAAAACTATTGGATGGTTTTTCCGAAGCTCGACAGTATTGCCGATTATGTGCAACCGAACTGTCGTGAATCAATATACAATCAACGTACGAAAGGAAAAGGGTAGACCAACGCGCGTTGAGCTGAAGAAAAGGTTCGCGAGGCTGGATAACGTAGAGATGTCGACATTACTGATACTGAACAGTGCACCCTGTCGCTACGAACTGTTATAATTACCAGCGATTGGTCGACGACCAATGTATCGCAACAGTCGCTGGTTATTAATCATATATAATGAAGTCCAAGTCCGACTTGGTATATAATCAATTAAAAGTTGTTTCGAAATATATAGTGCACTCAGTGAAAAGGATAGTCTTGGGAACTAATGTTTCTGAAGTTTAAATACCTGCAGTTAATTTTATTAAGTATATTTTATGACGTAACGCGTAATATCTGCAACGGTAAATAGAAATCATTCAACGAAAGCTTTATGAACTGTATATATTGATAGTTAGATGTTGAAATTGTTTATTAATTGTATGAATTGTTAAACAAGAATGAAATAGCGTAATAATTTAGGTATATTTCTCTTCAAATTTGCTAGTTGTTAGTACTTACTACTTTTTTTTCCGAGTGCATTCTAATGCAACGATTCCGCGAAGATCGCTAAGCCTAAGACCATTGCCGGTTTAACGTTTAGCGATAAATTATGAACGATGGCCATATAAATAATCTCAATTTAGCGGAAAAGCAATGTATCCGTGTTATCTAACTATGAAATTGCAGCTGGATCACGTCACGTAAAAACAAAAAGAGTTGCGATGATTGACGGTAGATTCGCGATAGATTTGCATTCGAAGGAAGGAAAGAAAACGTAAGAAAAAAGCGCGAGTATGGACACGAGATAACCGGCGCCAATGTTAATAATTTCACGTTACAGCCAACTGTCTAAGCGTTTGTATCATTTAATCGTTCTAGCCTGCAAGCGACGGACACAAATTACGTTCGTACGTACAGGCCGGGAAACGTTATTTCGTATAGGCGAAAAATCACGTCTACGAAACACCAGCGTTAGATTACATGAAGAGGCTCGAGGATATTTAACGAAATATGCAGTATTTTTACATCGAAATATTGAACAGAGTAATTTAATTAATTTTTTAAAGTCTAATTAAATAAAAAAGATTATAATCATTGATTGTAGTGCAGAAATAAAGATGCGCGCATGAGTTAATTAATTGATTCTAAATACGAATGCAAAATTAGAACTTTAATCTTCCCAAATAACATTTATATATCACGATTTTTTTGTAACCAACTTTTTGTTATAATCTTTTGATTTCCATATAAAGTTTTTAATAATAATAAAAAATGTTATCATGTCACTGCTAATATTGCTTCCTTTAATAATATCTTTCACAAAAACGTATGCTGCCAATTATATATTAAGTAACTAATGTTTTAATACGTTCTAATTTCTACAAGCTCAAGTATCATTACACGTATATTATGAAAAATTTTTTATGTAGTCAAGGAGGTGATGTCTCTTCGCGTTTCACGCGTGAATACGTGGAGCATATTTGTGCATACGTGCAGTAAGCACACGCGTGCACGAGAAATCCAGTTTGCCGCAAGTTTTTGCAAAACGTGTTAGTGTGCACGGACAGTGATTCTCGAACAACGTGACGCAATTATGCAATGAACTGGTCAACCCCTACTCTCCCTTCTCTTCTGCTTCCACCGTGGAAGCAGCCTGCCCTCCGTATGCTCTTGCATCGCCCTCGAGCATCGTCAATTGTATCGCTGACCTTGAAGCTCTTGAAGAGATCACACTCGCGGCCTTGCAGCTTCCAGCACCGTACTCGCTTACTGCTCACGGATCACGTTCGGCATTCTTCGGAACGTAAGCCCGCCGGTTGTTTACATTGTTGCACCGTGAGTACAACTTCTGTTCCAGTCCCAAGGAATGTTACCTCTGACGTTACGAAGGAGTCCTTGGGCTCCTCTTAATGAAACGAATCTCCGCGGAGATTCTATGACATTGTTGATGAAATTTTCTGTATCTTTTGATTCGATCGAGCAATTTCTCGGATTCGAAGGTTTTAAAGATATTAATAGGTTAAACTTTTTTGTTAACAAACACAACTTCATTACATCAAAGAGGAATTGATCAAGTAGAAAAAAATAATGTGTAAATGATAATATGAAAAAAAGAAAGAGAAAAAAGAAAGAGGTAGATCGCACAGCTTCGGTTGCTGCAACACCTGCCGCTCGTAACTCGTCTGACATCCAGCATCCTCATTGCCGAAAACAGAAGCCGTCTGCCAGAATCGGTCGGTTGTACCGGTATCTCATAACGGCTCGCGCCGTGAAAACAGCGTTTTAAATTGCATGGTTATATCGATGCCTTATTAACAACGGAACATCCAGAAGTTCAGGACAACTTCTAGATACGCTTCCGCATTTCTGGGAAGCGCAGGAGAAGAGGCATAACTTCAAGAAAATAACATTCTTGGAAAGCTTCCGCTTCCGTTTTATCATCATTCGCGTCATTAATATCGAATATTCTATTATTCAACTATCAATGTAAATCAATAAAACCCCTTCGTAAAATTCTATACGCAAACTGTTCATGATTAATGACAGTAAGGATTTTATCAATAATAATACAAGAATAGAGGTGTATTATATCGTGTTGAAACATAATTATCAACGTAATAACCTTCTTCGCCAGATTTATTATTTTAGATGATTATATAATTTATGTGTGTGATAGAATTATTATAAATTTTGATGTGAAATACAATTAGTGTTATGACAATTCTGTTTTTTACATTTATTAGACTAACTTTTGGCGTTCAAACCTGTGATTTACTTTGATATAAATGAATATATTATAATATCAAATTTAAAGCACGACAATCCTGCTTGGCTCATAGTCCTTTTTTAACTATTTCGTTTTTAAATTTTTGAGCCCATAATACTGATTTATTAATTTTAAATGAAATTCTGTTCTGGTGCAAATAGAATTCTGACGCGAATTATAGATTGTGTAAAATAGGCTTTGTCGATATTAATGTTAAAAGATGGGCGCTTCTTCATATATTACGATGATTATCATCATTATTAGAGGAGAAAACTATTTATCTCCAAAAAAAAAAAAAAAAAATTTTAGAATAAGTACGACCGTGTAAATGAATATATACATAAAATAAAATAAACAAAATTTTTTTCAGTTCCGGTTTTCTGAAGCGCGGTATATATGAGATATGGGTGAGTTTTCCGCTCTTGCGCACTATCGACTGCGGTCGTATATGAAAGGAGGTGGGATACTTAGAATCTCTGCGGTCTGCTACATCTATTTATAGCGTGCGTCGTACACTAATGCACACGCGTGCACGTGTGCAACCACATTGGTCGCCGTGCATAACGGGCTTTTATACGTTGCACTGGATATTCTTCTCGCGGACTCCAGGCAGAGCCTGCGCATTTCTTTCTCCCCCCCCCCCC
>NW_017298108.1:327042-340119 GCF_001594075.2 Trachymyrmex cornetzi
TCTTTTCGTTATTCACCTTCTCTTCTCTCTTACCACACTTATGCACGCGCGCGGAACACACGTGCATCGCGCACACACGCGCCGCGCGTGTTCCTTTACTTTCTTCGTCGTGTTAGACACGTCTTAAGACGATATAAGTTACGCGACTTCCCGAAGGCGCGCCAGAGATTTTAAGAAAAATTGTGAAGAATGACGATCGACGTAACTTTGGAATAAGAAGGCAAAGATACTGACATAACTTGTCAAGCACTTACATCTTATAGATTGTTATATTTTATTATTCTAGTAATAATTATTTTGTCATTATTCATAATAATATACTCGATAATATACACACACACACACACATACACACACACGCACGTACGCACACACGCACGCACGCACTTAATGCGAATTCGATGTTAAATAGAATATGTATATTTAATATTTATCTATAATTCATTTTTATGACCATATCTTCAAGCGTAAAATTTACGAATGTCTGCTAAGTTAGTACCAAACTGTGCACAGTCTATGATTTGCAATTCACAATTCGTAACAGATTTACAGAAATTCGTCATTTGTCTAGTATAAACTTTCTACATTATTTGTAATTCATGATTCATCGTGATTGTATAATATCGATTCCAGACGAATTAACATACCTAAATTAATTAATGCACATCCTTTGATTTTGTTAAGAAATTGCTTGGTTGACAAATCAGCACGAATAGAAAATAATTAATGCGAACTTGATGAATTTGCTATTCCCATTTCATGTAAGTAACGAATTATAAATTGCAAAAATCACTCACAGTTTGGCACTATAGTCTTTTATCACTGTCGTTCAAGAACATCAAAGCATTTTCTGAATAGAATATTACACAGAATAGATATTCGATGCATCATGCTTCATACAATGTAAAAATAATTGAGGAAAGATAACGACAGTATGACTCTGTTTCTTTTAATCTTTGCAGCAATTTGCATTCGTGTAAACAATTTATTAGCGTGTGTGTAAACTACGGGTCAAGAATTTAGAAACATTTTGTGACATTTTTGGGATTACTTACTCAAAAAAATGTTTATAACAATTTGTTTTTTAACAATAATTTTTCAGGTTTAATATTCGTTAGTGGATCTGGAGAATCCTATATTAAAATTGGCGTGTCACGTTTTTTTGAAGTCTCTTTTCGAAGGGATGTTGGAGTACTCCGATTTCGATGGCTTCGTATTCGGGGGTTTTAGGGGTCGCTCGTTCCGAAATCGTGATCTAAATTTCAAAATTCAAAATGGCTGAACTAATATGGCGGACGGAAATGTTACCGAAATTTTAAATATTCTCCGATTTCGGTGAAAATTTGTATCGTGAGATTTTTAGGGGTCGCTCGTTCCGAAATCATGATCAAAATTTTGAAATTTAAAATGGCTGAACCAATATGGCGGACGGAAATGTTACGGAAATCCTAAAGGTTCTCCGATTTCGGTGAAAATTGGTATCATGAGGTTTTTAGGGTTGCTCATTTCGAATTTGTGTTCAAAATTTGAAAATTCAAAATGGCTGAACCAATATGGCGGATGGAAATGTTATGGAAATTTTAAAGATTTTTCAATTATGGTGTAATTTGTTTTTAGGGGGCTTTTGGGGTCGTTCATTTCGATCTTAAAAATTTGAGAATTCAAAATGGCTGAACAAAATGGCGGTCGGAAATGTTTCGGAAAACTAAAAGATTTATGGTGGAATTTGGTATTAGATCGTTTATGAGGACGCTCGTTCCGAAACCGTGTTTTAAATTTGGAAATTCAAAATGGTTGAACTAATATGGCGGACGATAATGTTACGGAAATCTAAAAGGTTCTTCAATTTAGGCGAAATTTGATAGGAAGGTAGGGTTGTATTTAGGGAAATGTTGCTGGAGGTAGTATGGAAGGAGAGGAAGGGGAACGAGAGTATGAAGGAAACGGAAAGAAGAATAAGGGAAATTTTGGAAAATATAGAAAAGGAGAGAAATAAGGAAAGAAAGGGAATGGAGTGGTGGGATAGGGAATGTAGAGAAAAGGAGGGAGTGAGAAGGGTATTGAGGGAGTGGAGGAAAGGTAATAGGGGAGGGGGGGCAGGAATACAGAAAAGAAAAAAGGGAATATAAGGAGCTGTGTGAGGCAAAGAAAAAAAAGGAGAATAAGAGAAAGTGGAGGGAGCGAAGAGTGAGAGGCGATGTGGGAAATAGTAAACAGGGAAAGGAAGAGATGGAAGGGGATAAATAAGGAGATAGGGAAGAGGGAGTGGGAGGAATATTACAAGAATTTGTTGGGGGGGAGGGTAGAAGGGAGAGTGGTAAAGGGAGAAAGGGGAAGAGAGAGACAGGAATGGAAAAATTTTTGCGCTCATTCCGTTTAGCTAAATATGAAATTTGTTGTGGGGGGCTGAGTAGACAGTTAGTCAACCCCACCCACCACCCGTTAAAAACAACCGATTTGGAAAATTAAATACACAGGATTTATGCGCTATTTATATAGAGAGGGAGCTAAGGGAGGAGATAAGGAAGGTGACCAGAAACTTGAAGGATGGAAAGGCAATGGGGGTAGACGGGATTTCGAATAAGGTATGGAAATATTTGGGGGGAGGGGATGGAGGAATGGATGTGGAGAGTGTGTAATGAGGTTTGGAAAAGGGGGGGAGGATGACCAGAGGAATGGAAGGAGAGAGTGGTAGTACCGGTTAGGAAAAAAGGACAGAGAGAGGAGGTAAGGGACTATAGGGGGGTATCGATAATGCTATCATTATATAAGGTATATACGGCGGCGTTAAGGGAGGAGGTGGTGGGGAAAGAGAATTTTTGCGCTCATTCCGTTCGAATGCGAGTATTCGTGAGCAAACAATGAGCAAACGAATGCAGAAAAAAAAATTCGATTTTTCAATATTTTATATTTCGTATAACTTTTCAAGCTATAAACAATTAAAATTAGTCAGTGATATTACATATTAATCAATTCGTCGTAATCAGCTGGTAGAAAAGATGAGGGAGCTATTAAGAGAAACAAAGAGTAAAGTGAGAACAGGGGTGGGGGAATTAGGAGAAAGTCTTTGGACGGTAATGGGGGTGAGACAGGGGTGCCCGCTGAGTCCGCTGTTATTCAATGTAATAACGGCGGACTTGGAGGAGATGGGAAAGGTAAAAGGGGGGGGGGGGAGGTGAATTTGGGGTGCAGGAAGATATATAAGTTGGCATACGCGGATGATATAGTGTTACTAGCGGAGCAGGAGGGAAGCATGTGGAGCATGATACAGAGATTAGAGGGCTATGTGGATAGGAAGGGATTAAAATTGAATAAGGAAAAAATAAAAATAGTGAAATTTAGGAAGGAGTAATAAGGTGGATAGGAGATGGAAAAGAAAGGAGATAGAGGAGGTAGGAAATTTAAATATCTAAGTTATACGTTGCAGAAGAACGGCGGGCAGGAAGAGCATGTGAAGGAAAGGGTGGGGAAGGCGGCGGCATTGTTGAGACATGTGTGGAGGGAAGAAGAGATTTGGAAAAGACTAGAAAAAGAGAATTTGATTATTTGAAGCATTGATTTGGGCGATAATGAGTTATGGAGTGGAAATATGGGGATGGAAGGAGAGGGAGGAAGTGGAGAGGATACAGGAGAGATATATAAGGTGGGTCTTAGGGAAGGACGCCAGAATACATGGTAAGGGAGGAAATACAAAGAGAAAAATTAAGAGATAGAGCGGGAAAAAGGGCTTGAGCACTAAATAAATATGACTATTCAGTCCACAAGGTAAATGTCTTAAGGATTGCAGCACTAAAATCCAAAATGCTTGGAAATAGTAGCGCATAAATCAGAAAATTGTTTTGCATAGTCATAGTATTTAATTTTGTAATTTTAAACGATTCAGAGGTGAATATGACTGTTCGCGCCAAGAGGGAAGTGCCTTAAGGGTTGCAGCGCAACCATCAAAAATGCCTGGAAATAGTGGCGCATAAATAGCGCATAAATCCTGTGTATTTAATTTTCCAAATCGGTTGTTTTTAACAGGTGGGGGGGCTGACTGACTGCCTACTCAGCCCCCAACAAAAAAATTTTTTTTTAGCCAAACCACCGATGAGATACTATTAAGGGGATGCTGGAGTGACGGTTGAAGTTAATCAAGGTCGATAGTACAGACTTTTTTAATTCCAAATTCGATAATAGTGACATCTTTCATTCACTTCTTATACTTATTATATATCGTTGTGTCTCGCTCAAAAGCATTCATCTGTCCTTATCTAACATATTGTAACGCCATCTCTTAGAAAGAGATCAACTAAAATACTGCTCGATTTCATGGCTAAACAGTCTAAACTGTCGTACATCGTCGATTTCTCACGCGCTAGATACACAATTTCGTAAAATGCAATTATCCTTTTATTTAGGCGTCAAAACTCAATTCTAAAGATATGACTGTATTCTACATATGCTCCTGCCCTAATTTCGAGCATATAACGTGCGTATAATTTTTTCACGAAGTAAATGTTTGGTGAGCTAATAACACATGGATACAGAAATCTGTAATTTATTATTTTTCTCAGCTTTGGACACAAAACACACCAGGAGCAGGTACATTAGTACGGATATTTCAATCGTGGAGAAGGAATTTTTATTCTGTGCAACTAATTCGTAGAATATTGTATTTAACATAAACACTTGCTTTATCGGTAAAAAAGAAGACTCCAGCATCCACTTAAAGACCGACATCCTTATGGGAGTTCGCATCCTTGTGAATATTGAAGTGATTAAGAGTTAAAAACTGTTAATATTATACTAATTTTATGATTTATTAGTTTAGTAGATGTATTTATGCATTTATAACTCAATAATACTCGATTTTTCTTTCAAATTGAGATTTCAGTGTTATCATCAAAGTTTGATTATCAATAAAGATGATAATTGCAGAGAAAAAATTGTAATTTTTTTTGCAATATATAGAATATTACAGTTTTACAAGTATGTATATTTATTTATGGGACATTTATGTAATAAAAAATCATGAATTTAATAATGCATGAGCAAAATATTTATGTTAATAATAGCAATTTATATCAATTGTCGGTAATGTCAGCGTTCTTGAATTACCTCCGGGCCCTTGGGGCCCTTTTTATGCCGTCGAAAATTTGCCCAGGGTTGACGGTCTTTAATAATATCTCGTCGGTGGCCAAACGGAATGAGCGAAAAAATTTTCTTATTCAAACATTTTGAATCCAGATTCGTAATATTATATTTCATAATAATGTCTAGAAAGGAAAGTATAATGGAGTAGCGCACGCGTAGCGCACGCAGGGGATGTGCTAGTTAATATTAAAAAAACACATCGTTATGGGTACTGGAGTAAGTAATCTCAAAAATGTCTTTTTTTATGTTTCTAAATTTTTGACCTAGAGTCTCTGACGGAAAAATTTTACGAAAAGTTATATATATTGAGACAAGATCTTAGAAATTCTTAGTTTTTCATAGATGTTCGTAGTGAAACGTAAAGTAGCATTGCTTGTTTGAGGAACCAAGAAATCCTTTGCCCTGAAACAACAATTGTTGTTTTAACTAAAAAAAGAAATGTTTAATTTTAAGATATTAAAATGTTTTATTCTTAACTCCATTTTTTAAACACTTAAATTTGTAAACTTTTTCAATAGACAAAACACTACATATTTTGATTTAAAACGTATAGTGTTTTGTAACACATAGTGTTTTGTCTATTGAAAAAGTTTAAAACTGAAACATCTTTAAGTGTTTAAAAAATGGAGACAAGAATAAAACACATTTCTTTTTGCAGTGCACTCTATGTCTCACTATCTACGAATATCTACGAAAAACTAAAAATTTCTAAGACAAACACACATTCCTATTACAAATATTTAGGAAAAATTAAGATTTTCTAAAATCTTGTTTCAATCTATATATTATAGTTTTTCAGTACTTTTTCGTAAACATTTTTTTCCGCCAGGGGTGTGTATGTACTCTCATAATAACATAGAATAACACGGAAAAATCAAGAAAAATAAATTATTTTTGTTAAGCGAAAGAGATTATAGTACCCTCTGTCGCTATTTTTACCAACTTTCTACTGTAAAGACCGTGGACATAGTGTATTACCCGTTGAAAATATTTGTTGTGTGGCTACGTAGTTCAATGTACCTACACGTTTTATCCACATAGAAGAGCTAGTGGACAAACAGATATCTGAGGCCGGTATTCATAATCGGATCTTATATTGAAAACCGTCTTAAGTACAGTCTTAAGAAGTCACGAACCAATCAGAGGGCCATATTAGCATCTTAAGACATTATTTAAGACGATCTTGAAATAAGAACGGACTATGAATACCGGCCTATGAATACCGCCCTAAGAGTAAACGTGTCCGTGTTTTAAATGTAACTCATTTACTGGCGTCTCTATGTGCGTAACATGTGCACATTAAGAACTACGTAGCCACGAATATTTCTGACGGGTAACACATCCTTGTCGTTGGTTTTGTCTGTTACATACATTGATTGATTCTATTCATGTTGTGTATCCTCCTCAGTAGCACATGTTCGTTTTATATACGTTTCCTAAACGCTTGTAGAACATTAGATACGGCTAAAAAACGTCTGTAAAACGTATATGATCCAATAGGTGCTATCTGGGATGTAATTGCGTAACAATTTAACAATGCATTATAAAAAAATAAAAATTAAAATAATTTAAGCCTAAAAAAAGATATTAAAAAAAGCATAAAGCATATTTTAATAATGCTTCTAAGCAAAACATATATCAAATAAAAACGCAATGGAAAAGAGACTAAATATAATATTATTATCTAGACATTTATTACAGATAAACGTACATACAAGCAGTTTTAATTTTTTAGTTTTGTTTTTGCCGATTGGCCGAATATAATTACGATAAAAATTAAAAAATTTTTTTCTAATCGTTTGTATATGATTATATCTTAATTGTGTAGAAGAATTATATTATAGAAGAGAACATTGGATATATTTACTAGATAAAGACTTTTAGATATATTTGCTTAAAAAAAACACGTTTAGTTTGAATTTTGATTATATTATTATAAAATATATAATATAGATTTTAATATAAAATTTATTGTGATTAATATGAAATATTTATAGGAAACATAAATATATTGCTGACTGTATGTACAATATACTCGTATATAGATTTTTTATTCTTACAACACACAATTGTACAATAACTTACAACAATATTTAACTCACAATCATCTCAGTACATATATACAGATTCATGTCTAGACATGAATAGCGACTAAAGTATTAGGAATACTTTTCTTCGATTTGTAAGCGTGGAGAGGACGTCGCGTTTAAATTTAATTACATTTTTCATTCTTAATTATTATAAATCATATATTTTTTGTACGTGTACGTATATATGAGTATTAAACACGCACGTATATCTGAGTATTTAACAGAACAATCGAACAGTCATATACCGTAAAGAGCAGAAGAATTAAAGCTCAAATCGTTCTCAAGCGAAATCATCAAACACACATTACTGTAAAATGCAATATTATTTCCAATGAGTCGTATAATTTGATGATCCTCTTCGGCTAAGATTTAAAAAATTGTCAGTTCTATAATTTAGTCTGTAAGATTTTTCCATATAATTCATTATATGGCGAAAATATATCCAATTAAATTCTAATATGTTAAGTTCATTTGTGAAAATATGTGGCAGCATATCTATGTGAAAATCGGGCGACATAACATTAACGATTATCACGCGAGATTTATAGTTTCTCTCCGCTAAGATTGAGCACATTGTAATACGAGTGATCCGGAAATCTGTCGAGCTCAATATAGTCCGTCTCATCAAGCAGCAGGCTTTCGGTCAGGCTAACGAGCTCGGCAAAGGATGGTCTGCACGCCGAATCCTTGTCCCAGCAATAATACATGATATTATAAAGCTCCCTTTTACAGTGCTCAGGTCTGTCTAATCTATAGCCCTCTTTGATCTTTCGCATTACCTGGAAAAATATTCCGATGTAATATATAAAAGAAAACATCATTTAATTGCCGTACAGTTACTTTTTATAATTGATTTAATTCTTCTAATTTAATTTACGATTAATTTATCTTAAATTTATTTTTAATTTTGTTAATTTCATTCAAGTATTGATTTGATATTTTTATTTTAATTGTTTTAAATTCAACTAAATTTTATCCAATTTAATTTAATTTTACACATTGATTTTTTATTGAATCATTTAATTAGATGAAATATTTATATATACAATTACACTATTTTAAATCGAATTAAATTGATTCAATCAGAGAACAAAATAAAAACATTAAACTAAGCTAATTAACAAATTTAAATAAAAATTAATTTAAGACCGAGCAAGTATAAATTGTACAATGTTGCAAACAGAATAAATATATTAAGAATAATTACATACAGAAATATATAATTATATATGGAACAGTACCATTTATGATTATATAACTATATATATGTTATTATTAATATATTTATTTTATCAATAATGTTCTTTATATTTGTTCGGTTTTGGCATTTAATTAATCTTTATTCGAATTTGTTATTACAATATTGAGCTGATGCTCAGATTTTGTGTTAAGTCAATTAAATTAACAAAATTGATAAAGAAGATTATATTATATTAATACCTCTGCGGCAGCGAGTCCAGGATACGGTGTTGATCCTAATGTTACAATCTCCCAAATAAGGATGCCGAAGCTCCAGATATCCGATTTAACGGAGAATATGTTATCATATAAACTTTCAGGTGCCATCCACCTAATCGGTAGTCTACCTTCCGATTTTCTCTCATAAATCTGATTAGCCGCTACGTCTCTGGCAAAACCGAAGTCCGCTACTTTGCACGCGCGGTTTTCGTCGATCAGGATATTCCTGGCAGCTAAATCCCTGTGGATGATACCCTTTGATGCCAGATATTCCATACCTTTGGCGATCTATAAATAGTAAATTTAATTAGTTAAGGAGAATGGTCAATAACAAGCTTAAAAATACAATCAAAGATAAATAATTTATTAAGACATTTATAATATATCAACGGAAAGATACAAAGTTCTTACAATTTTTAATATATGGCATATATTCTTCTTAATTAATTGTTGTACAGATTCGAGAGAGAACAGGTTATTTATATATATTTGTTAATAAATTCAAATTAATTTTATCAGCTGGCTGTTATATTCTTACAATTAGTTAAAGATTTACAATTCGATCACTTACTTGATATACAAAACCAGTAAGATCCCTTGAGGTTAATCCTGCACCTCCATGATTTCTCTCTTCTCTGGAGGCTCGGAGGAAACTCTGCAGCTTGCCGCCACTGACATACTCCAGAATGACGAACATGGGTTCCCGTTCAGTGCAGCATCCTAGAAGCCGTACAACATTGGGATGAGGATCTAAATTCTTCATGACACGTAGCTCCTGTGCAAGATCCAGTCGTTCTCTCTCGGCGGCATTCTCTTTCAGAGTCTTCACCGCTACAATTGTGGGGCCAGATTTGCCATCGATACCTAGGGCTTCGCATTTCCATACCTGGCCAAAACAACCTTCGCCAAGGATGTTGAAGACCTAGCAACAATTAACTAATTAATTAAACGGGAATAGCTTATTTAATTAGTTAGAACTTAGCTTAAATAATTACTGGGGACTATAAACTTGGAACATATTACTTGGAAATTTATTTATTTAATACATTTATGAATTCATGAGATAATTAAATTTAATTGTCTAAGTTAAGTTATTTAACCATTTGATAACTTTAAGGACCCTTCTCGGTCTAGAATTTAAAAAAAAATTGATTTTCTTTTTTTCATAAATCAATACATTAAAGTGTCTAGAATAAGGTTTTAAGGTGTCTAGAATAAGGTAGAGGTTGAATTTTTCTTGTTATGTTACTTTAAACATGTTATTAAAGTTTAAATGTGTTTTTCTCGAAACCATGTTTTCTAAGTCGCCGTACAAAACTCCCACACTAATAATTCAATTGACTTCAATTTTGGTACACATGTTTGAATTAAGTGTCGCTACTGCATAAACTAAGGATTTTATGTTAAGGATAACTTAAATAGATTTTATAATATACAACGAGTAAAGCACAGAAATTTCAAGCGAAAAAATAACTTTTTTTTTTTACAACACTGTCATTTAGTGAAAAATTATTATTTTTCATTTTCCTTGGTTTATACAGTCAAGAACCCATTATAATTAATTGTAAAAAATTTTGATTTTTTATTCTAGCTCTATTAGACACTAAATTTTTTACAACGGCGGAGACCTCGGAAATTTTGACACCATTACACAACACCTTGGGTACCGCCTATGTTGAATATAATATTTAAGAAATAAATACGTAGCACTTACATTAACATGTCAAGAAAAAAGATCTCAAACTATCACACACTTTGATTTCACCATCTATCTACGACCCATTTTTGAAAAACACTCAATTTTACGTCCTCTAAATAGAGAAGAGCGCTTAATAATGTAGCAATACTCATGGAATTAATTATCAGTTTCATGATCAATTAATTATCAAGTGTAGAATGATGATCACACCTTTAATCTATGCCTGGGAAATTCCCATTTATCCTCTTGTTTATTCTGAATGCCTGCTTGGAATTCCTTTTCCCATGGTTGGTAACGATTGTTACGAGTCTTTGAACCTCGCCATCTCTTCAGGACGAGAGAAGGCTCGTCTGATAGATTAGAAACGCTGACTGACGCTTGTCCCTTCTGAAAATCCGATTCAGTCTTATTAAATACCTTGTTTGAAATTTGTGTAAAAATTAATATATTTTTATTTTTATAAAAAAGGTTAGATCTTCCTTTTTTTAAATCAATCTTATTTCGAGTACCATGTTCACCTTGGATTTGCGGTTACTGCAAAATTTATTTCTCAGGGACCAGGCACCCAGACCAAGACCTACAACGAGGGCGCATCCAGCTGCTATCGGTACCAGCGTCATCGCCATATCTTGCGAAGGCGGCGCAGCGGAAGGTGCAATCTTCGAGCTTAATGCAGGAGTTTCTACTTCGTTTATTCGGACGTTTTCTTCTGTACTGACAGTACTGACAGTACTGATGGTATTGCTGTTGACGTTACTGTCATTCTCCTTAGGTTTTATTCTTTCCAACTCGAGTTTCGTAGTTTCAGGATGGTACTGTTTCGGCGGTAAAGGGGGTAAAGGTGGCGAAG
Source organism: Trachymyrmex cornetzi (assembly GCF_001594075.2). Classification (NCBI taxonomy): domain Eukaryota; kingdom Metazoa; phylum Arthropoda; class Insecta; order Hymenoptera; family Formicidae; genus Trachymyrmex; species Trachymyrmex cornetzi. The sequence goes on from NW_017298108.1 coordinate 338,276, forward strand.
GGAAGGACGACAGATTTGGTACGAACGGCGGTCGTATTCCGCTACCGGAATTAGGTTGATTTAAATATGGTACCCTGCCAAAAAATTAAATCAGAAAGAATTTTTTAAATAAAAAAATCTAATCTGTTTATGTGTGTGTGTGTGTGTGTGTGTGTGTGCGCGCGCGTGCACGCTAATGAAATTTATTTCAAATAAAATTGCTCTATAATTTAGTAGTAAGAAAATGATTTGTTTGGACTCGAGAGTTCTCTATTTACATTTGTTTCATTGAAACAAATTTAATTTCAAATAAAACATATTTTGTTTATTAAAAAAAATTTAGTTTTAATGACAGTAATCATATTCTTAATTTAAACATCCAAACATTTGGTTGGACTATTCCAATGCATAAATTTGTTTGATTTAAAGAAATCTTTTCTCTGTATGTAATTACATATTTTCTAAGTTTAATATTTTTAACTTTTATTTCTTAACTTAATATTTATATTATATTTATAATATATGTATTATAATATACGTATAATATATGTATTTATATAAAAATATTGATATATTTCTTATAATATACACGCATAAATTAGATATTTCGTCGATTGAATGATCTGTTGAATTGATATCCTAACATAAGAAACATAGGTTCTTTATAACAAGTACTTCTTACACTCTGCAATTTTTATTCAAGTAGCGTCTATTATCGTTAACGAAGTGGAGCATGAATAATAGAACGATCACTGCTGAATTCCCTTAAGGTCGGCGTGTTATTCCTTGCCATTTATGGGAAAAACTACTATTTCGCAAGCTCGTTCAATTTAATATAGTTTTTATTAAAATGTTAATTATTAAAGTTTTTTTATAAATACAATGAGAGAATAAATTTTTATTAAATTAGAATAAATTATAATTAGAGCAAGTTTAATTATTACAATAAGTTATATTCTTTAAAAAGAAAATTTGTTAATCTTAAAAATGCGGAATATTTTTTTTTAATTAAGAAGTTTCACATTAATAAATATTTCACATATATACGATGCAAAGAATTATTTGAAAATGATGCAGTAAAAATGTAACATATACGAAGACATCAAAAGTTGGGATCTTGCATATTATTAAATCACATTTCTAAATTATCATTTGACCGAAATCCATAAATGATTTTAAAATAACATGTTTATCATTAATTTTTTTTAAAGCTTAAAAAAATTAATATATTTAGAAATTAATATGTTTTTACATATTTTATATTAGAACAATATTATTTATCCTCAAAAAATCTGAAATCTTTTAAAATTTTACTTTCAATATCAATGCAAATTAACTGATATAACTCTAGAATATTACTATACATGTACATATATTCCTTCTTCGAAATTTAGCATTTACATTTTGCATATCATGTTTGTTTTCTTTTTTTAATAAACACGATAGGTTGCATTGACCTATCCAAAATATCAACGCTCACGGGCCCGGAAGTGTATATGTGTATCAGATCACGCACCTTATCCTTGCTCGATTCGTTGTCGATTCATGCTCGATGTTAACGTAAACCCCAAGTTTCACTTTGACATGACCGTCGAAAACGGTCACATAGAATGACAGATCCTGGCCTGCCTGAAAAGAAGAAACAAGAAGCGTAATTCAAGCGCCTTAACATCCGAGCATTTGTGATTGCCATATGTAGACACACTGTGCCGTCAATATTGAGAAGATACACTACGTTCTTTCTTTGTAATACATTTTTCAATAATTCCTATTTTAGTTCAACTCGTGCAATTTTTGCGTGTGTATAAAATATATGTATATGTATCGAAATACATGTATATATATATATAATATATATTATATAT
>NW_017298108.1:341888-345054 GCF_001594075.2 Trachymyrmex cornetzi
TATATATATATATATTTCTCTTAATTAATTTATTCTCATCAGTCTAAGTTTTAAATTATAACTGTTTAAAAATTAAAATTTTTTTAAATATGAGATTAAAAAATTTTTGGATTCAAAATTTCGAATCTTTTAGATTATTAAAATCGCAGTACTTTTTTATCTCCTTAATTTCTTTATTATCTCCTTAATCTCCGTTGTTCTTCTTGGTTTTTATGCATAAATAAATCCACATCTAAAAATTTTAATGTTACTGTCTTAAATTGTCAAAGTTCTTCGTTTAACTTGTAATTGCGATGGTTGGAATCCCCGATTGAAGTATTTACAGTATTAGAATTTAGCCCGCTGGCAATTAATAATTCGTCACGGAAGGTTGACAACGCGACTAAAATACCGTTCAAATCGGCTTCGATTCCTTGCAACTGCGAGTGTGTTTTGAGCACGAGCGACGAACTTGCTGTTTTACGCTCGAGTTCTAATTAGCCCCGGGTTTACCGAACGATAATAAGAGAGAACAGTGGGTGGAAATGCGCGCGCATCGAGAGATCGGCCTTGATATGCATTCCTTCTTAGATTTCGAGTTCATATCGCCAAGTAGACTGTGACTCTCCACGAGTTTTGCACATTTTCGACTGTGCCTTATACGCAACCTCCGTTTTACGCATAAATCTCTTTAGGATTCTGTGATCTTTTTCATATTATTTATTATTACAACATATCCCTTTTGGCTAATTATATAATTGCCCAAGTGTAGTAAAGAGGAAGTAATAAACAAAATTTTTTTAAAAGAAAAATATTAAAGTTGGTGGAAAGGAAATTGAGATAGAGAGCGATTATTACAGATATGTTTGTTAAAGATTTTCTTTGGAGACATGTAATTTCTCATATTGTTCTCATCGCGTAATTACTGATGATTCCTGTGTTGCTTATAACATTTCTGTATCATAGCTTCTCGTGTAAGAAAAGCGAATAACTGGATCTCTCTCGCGGCGATTCTATACACCTGACTGCGCGTCTCCGTCGAATAATCGTGCCGTGATTTCGCGGTAACCATACATCAACGATCCTCGACCTCTCTTATTAAGAGTGATCAGCCCGGCGAGTTATGCTTGGAATAGAAAGTCACGGCGAGTGGCCGCATGAAGAGCGTTATGATACCGGCCGACCGATCTGATATGGCGCGAAAGGCGCGCATATATATGCTAGAAATAGAAAGTGCATCATGCGAGCGCGCACGTTTGCGATTCGTAAAATTCAGATTTACTTTGACCGAATAGTGATAATGAACTCTTCTCACGAATTTAACTGCGCATTCCGCACGCGCTTTTTTCGTTACGTGCTCGCTTCCTTTTCGTGAATATATGAATTGCACGTTATTTTTCATAGTTTTGTCATTTAACTTTTCTGACAAATCCTAAAGTTATTCATGAAAATAAGATTAGATTTTTATTCACATATATATATATATATATATATATATAATCGCAAGAAGTTAAATAGGAATCCGTTATTATTAAAAGTATGGCATATAATTTCGGAGTTGGGAAAAATCTGGGCTTCTTTAAAAAAGCTCAGCCGAACTGGCTTTTAGGGGTTTTATTGGGGTTTTTTTGGTGATTTTTAGGGTTTTTTTTTATAAAATTCACTATTTGATATTTTTTCACGTAATATTTAGTTTACGTTGTATTCATTATTTAATTACATATTAAAATAAAATTAATTCTAAAAGAATTTTGAAAAAATATTATAACAATAATTTTATAAGAAATTTTTGTTTCTGAAGAGGGCTCAATCATGTAACCGAAACATGTTTAATGTAGCTGTAACATTATTAATTTTTATATGATCAACGATTGAAATATAATATTCTCTATGCATCAAGATCCGCAGTTGGCTCTTATATGTATACCTTATATTATCTCATTTAGTGTTAAAATATTATAATGAATTTTTTAAATATAAAAACAAAACTTCTGTGGTGAAGATAAAGAAAGAAATGATGATATTACATATAAAAAATTACATACATAAAATAATAAAAAATATTCGGGTATAATAAAAAAATCAGCTCAAAAGTGGTGAATGTATATTATACATTTTATAGATATTTACATGTAATTTAGATTCAATTTCAAATAATTCATGGAAAAAGGAGTTATAAATATGCATTAAAATAAAATATGCCTTTAAATAAAATTATATTACAGTTTTAAATATTACAAAATATTATATATATATATATATAATTATTTTATGTATATACATATATATATATATACATATTAAAATTAGTATGATATAATAAAATTATATCAGCCTAGTTATGTAGTTTAGTATACTTATATTTATTAAATATTTACAAATACATTCTTTTTATGTATTTCTGAGATTAAAAAATTTATTTTTCTTATACAATCCCAATAAAACCCAGAAAAACCCTCCGGGTTTTTTTGGAATGGGTAAAATAATGCCAATTCTGTGATGATTTAGAGGTTGTCTTTATGACGTGTTTTGCGATTTAACACGGGGAGACAGGCTGCAATCAAATGACTGTTTTCGATCTAACAATTGTTTTTAAATCAATAAGTTCCTATCGGAAAGACGTGGCGAAGTGTTTTCGCAGAGTACGACATAAGCGTGACGGTCTTTGTAATGGTAGCGGTTTTACTTCGCGCTCTCTTCTCACCCTTCGTCGTAATCGTAGCGATTATTCATGAGAATATAGCGCAGTAACTGTATTCTCACGGTGCAGTGACTTCAATACCGCTATAATGTGCGCTGTGCGCGTTTGAGACGCTACTCGAAGCGAAGACAGCAGAGCGTATTGTAATGCAGCCGCTCTCGCCATAATCGGCATCGCGCATTCGTATCAATGTCAATGCATCACGATCGGATAAAAATAACAATTCCGTGCACACTCTCGCGAATAAGTATTAACGAGAGGATATCGAATAGTACCGTAAACCACAGTTACATTGTCAAAGGATGAGTAACTCTGTGAGATAGCTTTTTTCCTGTTTCTCTCATTTGTTTAAGCAGTGTTAGTGACTTGTCGATTGATAAAGGAAACACAGTGATGTAAATAAAAAGATTAGGTAAATATGTAGATTAGGGGAGCCCCCCCAATGACCTTGACCTTGACATATGTTGTCAAGGTCATGACCCCGAG
>NW_017298108.1:346695-353610 GCF_001594075.2 Trachymyrmex cornetzi
AGAAAGAATTTGATATTTGTAATTGAGACACTTCTAATGAATGACTATCCGTTGGATTTTATTTTCAAGACTAACATAGAAAGAATTTGATATTTGTAATTGAGACACTTCTATGAATGACTATCCGTTGGATTTTATTTTCAAGACTATTAACAAAAGACTTAATCTTTGTTATACAAAAAGACACTTAAACAGTCAAATGACAATAGCAGTGATATTAGTATAGATGAAAAGACATGGTTTTCGATTCCTTATGTTGAGAATTTAGTTGGCAAATTCAAGGCCATTGTAAAGAATTTAAATGTAAATTTGTCGTTTGACAGTCTCAATAAATTTAATTGTTTTATCAGAACACAGAAAGAGGATCTACCTGCTTTACTTAAAAAGAACGTTGTATATAAGATTAATTGCCAAAATTGTGATGCGTCTTATGTTGGCCCCCCCCCCCAAACAAAACGTACTTTAAAAACTAGAATCACCGAACACAAAAATGACATTCGTAAGATAAGTGGCATTCTATCTGTAGTTAGCGAACATCGTATTAATTTTGATCATGAATTTGACTGGGATAGTGTTGAAATAGTTGATTCGGAGAGATGGCTATACAAACTACGTATTTCTAAGATGTTACACATTAAATTACAAAAAAACAGCTTAAACTTACAATCAGACACTGATTTCTTACATCATTCTTATGTTTCTATTCTTAATAATTCACATTAGTTTTTATATTTTCATATTTCCGAGCTATAATAATTTTATAATTAATCTTAAGAAGAACTGTAACTTAATCGGTCAATTTGCTCAGATCAGTCGTTTCGATGCCATTTAACGGAGTCTCTTTCTCTCATACACTCAATACACTGCGCAGACTCCCAACACACATATTTATTGTTAATGTTTGTGTCACATTGTATTCTTGATTTTCAACGTCTTTATATGATGACTGCCCGTTTGACTTAAGTTGGAATGATTTTTAATAGATTAAGTTGACATGTCGTATGTAATTTATAAGTGATCATTAATCATCATGAGGTTACGGGTGAGTGGTTTATGTTTTTACATTTCCTTTTTCAATAAATACGTTAATATTATTGTCAATTTGTTGTATTATTCAGAATTCTCTTCTATTCGTTGCCACAAGACTTACATATCTTGAAACAATTGCTATATGAGGGATGGGAGCTGTCACTCTCCGGCTTATCTCATGAGGATATTCGTCGGTTTTCAATATTGTTAGTCAGATCACTGAAGATGGCTCGAAAATAAGCCGAAACATCTGATGTTATATAGTATTACTTGAATAAAAAATCCTATATTATTTCCATTAATTACCGCAATTTTGACTCTCAGCGCCCGATTATTGTTGTATTGATTTTTTCGAGAGTTCGATTTAAAGGTTCTATTATTAAAACTATGATACGGTAATTATGAAATATTCTATAAATTTATTTAAAGAAATAAAATTATACATATACATAAGGATTAAAGGATATTCCAGGGAAATGAGTGAACATTGATCGTAAAGTTGATCGCCATTACGGTTGGGACTTTCCCAAATCGGCCAGCAACGAGTTTCCTTTCGAATCGTTATCCTTTGAACATAGTAACGCGTCTAACATAAAAGAGACATGGATGTGATTCCGGGACTTTCTCGGATTTCGTCCACACGTTTTCTATCTTTAATCACCAGTTGACGACGGAGGTACCATGGAAGTACGAAAAGTTCTCTCGTAAAACCACTAAGAGCATGGTCAGTCCGGCGATGCGTTCCGAACAACACGGAGAAAGTGGGACGATGAAAGTGCGATCGAACGACTGTGTGTATGTTTGTTTCGTATTTGTAATTGTGTTGGTACCTTTATCGAGAGAATTATGCCTTTTTATTGGCTTATTATCGAATAATAAGAATAATAATAATGGCATGATAAGCGTTGCTGACTTCCGTTCCTGATTTAGCATTCTTTTATCAGGGCGTATTTTTCGGCATTTCTAATCATTAAAGAATATCGTTTACAAGTATTGCGTAATCATCCCGATAATTTTTATCCCATAATTTTCATTTAATTAAGAGCTATGATATATCATCAATTTGCAACTACAATTGTTAGCGCAGCACGAATGTCATTACTGAGCACGCTATCCTTCGGACATTGAAATCTTGGTGCTTGCTGAAGTCACCGACGGCAGGTCGCCCTACTTTGTGGATGACCGGTTAAAGGAAACTCCGCTGTTCTCCCCGCTGAGGGGCTTTCGAAAGAGGCAGGTGGAGTCTCAGACCTTTCACAGTAATCCTTGGTCGACTATCCTGATAAAATTACCTCGGAAAAACAGGATAGAAAGTATCTTGCTGTATTACATGACTTTAATTATGTAAATATTTAACATTTTAGGAAATAATTCATTAGATATTTTACTATTAGATGTTAAATTTAATTCCTGCCGTTTTTCGTCTCCAAAATTGATTTGTTTCGAAGGGAAATACCTTAATCAAAGTATTATTAATAAAGTATTATTAATTAGTAATAAAGTAGAAAATGGAGGAAATTATTTTGATTAAGGTATTCATTCATCTTCCCTTCGAAACAAATCAATTTTGGAGATGAAAAACGGCAGGAATTAAGTTTAACACCTAATAATTAATTAAAGAAAATTTTACTTTTCCGAAAGCGCTCATAAGAAGTAAGTAGAATGTTAATTCTTGATTAAAACTACTTTGTGGCAAACATCATGAAAATCTAACTCATTTAAAATTCTAGAGGAAAATCTACGATTAGATTGCCCCGATTTGTTAATTACTTTTGAGAGAAACTCGATTATCATTGGGATATAAGTACGATGAAAGAAACAAACGGGCAATTTCGATCCTTTCACAATGCTCCTTTCACAATTTTCTTTTTCTAATAAAAGATAACTTTTTCGATAAGTGTAACTTTTTCATGCGGAGGAAAACCGGTATTAAAACCCTGAAAGAAAAATTTGTTATGTTTGTTAATTCACACAGTGTGCCGTTAATACAGTAAAATTCACTGCCATCAAGGTGATAGAATCTCGGAAAAGAGATAGATTGCCAGGTAGAATTTCAATCTCCTTTCACAATGATCCTTGAAAGCTACTCGATATAATTATATCTTTGTGCGTGGAGAATAAAAAATATTTTGTTTCTACAAGAGTAAGCATTTTAATTCGAAAAAATTAAACTACGCGTAATTTTGCAGGAAGAGTTACAGTTAGTCGAGTTAGAGAAAAGTGCGTTGTCATCTCAAGGTGAGAGGCTTCTGAAAAGTAAGCAGGTAAATGAGAATAGGCAGACGGTATTTCAATCCTTTCACAATCATCCTTGAGGCCGATTCAACATAATTGCCATTTACCATATAAAACAGAACGGAAAGTGTCTTCCTTCCGCACAATGTATTTAACATTTTTTATTTAATATACTTTTTCCGTATATAGCATACTTAATATCAACGAGAATTTTTTCCTTCTCTTTTTTTACAAAACTAAAATCAAGTGAATATAACTTACATTTATTTATTTATTAATATTTATTTTTTATTGTTTGTAGGTGAGTCAGTAAGTAACCTTAATATACACTACCTTGATTTTTGAGGGCAAAATTAAGGTTACTTGACTCACTAATAATTTGTTAAATTTTCTTTTAGAAGATTGTTTAAGTATGTCAGATTTAAGAAATTTATTTTTGTTAAAAATTTTTCTTTTTGGTCGTGTACATAATTACTTTTAACGCATTTTATGATGTAGTTTATGTATGTATGTACCAATATTGAGACGTTCTGTATTAAGATTTCTAATGGCTTTCCAATAAATCAAAAGATATATGAAAAAAATCTTGTCGACGTTATGAGCATTTAGTTAAACCGCAAAGTGTTAAAGCTCGCTCTTCAAGACGAATAGGCCATCGAGCACGTTTGCTGATGGCTTCTAGGCAGGCGGTAGCGTTCATCGCTGGAGCTGTCGCTAATGGCTAGAAAGTCCGGCCTCCGTGATTTATGCGCCGAGCTCGTTTCTCTCGTGAGAGCTCTCGCTTCGACATAGACAGGTGTATCGGAAACGGGTGAAGCCCGGAAATTGATCAACCGATCGCCGATCGCAAATTAACTGAACGGTTGAGGATGCATTACCTTGTAATTATTTGCCATCGTTAATCAGCATCGGTGTATCGGCTCACAATAATTTAGCGCCCATACATCGTCAGCAAATCGCCGCCTCATTACATCGACGTATCCTTTTGTATAATATATCTGTATGCGATTTACATGGGAATCCAAAGATATGGTATGATTAATAGATTTAGTAATATGAAACCATTTATCAGTTGTTAATTTGTACAAAAAAATAAAATATTATAATTAATTTAATATTATTAGTATTACTATCCCCTGCCGTGATTGCACACTCTTTACACTTTGGAAATCCTTGCATCGTCTACGAGATATTTGAGAAAACTTTATTGTCTTTTTTAATTTCAACGAAGCAATCGTCTCTTCTCTCTCTTCGTGCTTTCCTTACAATTATTAATTCAGTCGCCGTTAAAATCGAAATCACAAGCTAGGAAGTTGCAGATCTCCACAGTAAAGATACTTTAATTACATTTGCTCTAGTAATTAAGGTAGTAATAATTACTATCTTAATTACTTATAGAGCAAATGTAATTAAAGTATCTTTACTGTGGAGATCTGCAACTTCCTAGCTTGTGATTTCGATTTTAACGGCGACTGAATTAATAATTGTAAGGAAAGCACGAAGAGAGAGAAGAGACGATTGCTTCGTTGAAATTAAAAAAGACAATAAAGTTTTCTCAAATATCTCGTAGACGATGCAAGGATTTCCAAAGTGTAAAGAGTGTGCAATCACGGCAGGTGCAGTTTTCGTGTGACTCATGGGGAATGGTGCAGCGCGCGGTAAAGTAACGCGAGACGTGCAACAGGATCTGAAAGTGAACCACTCGATTTCCGCTGGTCGCTGTGAATTGCGGAACCTTCGAGTTGACGATGTTTTCTCGTTAACCAGACGCAATCACCTCATCTTTCGAATATCTAAAAAATAGTTCCGAGAACAGTCTGTTCTGCAGTCCCTGAGATCGATTTATTAATTTACTTTTAAAACTGTTTTAATGATCATTGTTTTTATATTGATTATTTCTGTGATTAGTATGAATTTAGATTTCATATTATGAAAATAACAGGAAATAAATACAAATATATTTCTAAGAGAATGTACGTACATCTGTTTAATATTACATGTAGAAACAAATTAAATAATAAAATCTTTGTATTTAATGATTTTTTGTAACAGTCTTGACTGTCGACTGAAATCGAAAAACTTTAAAAAATATACGGAGTCAACCAAGGGCCCCATGATGTCATTGGAGCGCATATATTTCCGGGTACTGTGTGTACCAAAAGAGACCGTGTACTTTTGTGTTTCTGTCATCTCGGCCGCAACGAACTGAGAGCCGAAACGAACCAAACTGGAGAACTTTCACTTCACCTGGTGAGGTCATCGTCAGTCCTTAAATATTCTCCGGCATGACGCTTCACTTTCATGCATGGCAACGCTTTCGAGGCTTGAAAAATCGAGCTGAGCGGACGAGTTGGCAAAGCGCGTACAAAAACGATTTTTACGTAACTCTCTCGAAATCCTCCTCCGGGATTTCCGTGAAGAAAGACAGCGGTAAAACATCTGATTGATCTTAGTGAAGAAAGAACTCTAAATGAAGAATAATCGTCTCGTTCCAAATTATTTGATTCATTTTTGAATCATGAAAAAAAGACATACGGAATTTAAATTAATTAGAGACATTTTTATTTAGAATTTTATATATCTAATAAAGAGAGACCGGGACAAGTTGTTACAATTTTTGATTAGCAATTTTTTCCGTACTAATGTATACATTTAAATTAATGAATACCTATATGCATTGCTTCAAGTATACATCTTTATTTAGATAGTAAATTTTTTCTGATATGTATTTATGTTTTTAAATACTGAAAATTAAGATTTTCTATCAGTAGGTAAATTGTAATAATTTATTCCACTGTGAGGTAAGTTGTTACAGAGAGTTGTGGCAAATTATTACATTTACGATATCACACACTCTTTTGAAATATATATTTATATTGTGTCCGTACGGCCGATTCGCGGCCGTGCGGCCGACTCGCGAGGTCGTTCTCGCATACACGCACTCCCGAACCGTCGAATTGACATACACGAGGGCAGGTAAAAAAAGAACAAGAAATGTTTATTAACAAAGGAAGACAGAATACAGAATACAGAGTACGATAAAAAGGCAGAGTAGATGTAAGACACGTCCAGACACAGCGATGGCTCATATCGGAATCTCTAGATTTTGTTATACAGTCGAAGGGCACGTTGTTCCGACAAAGCGCTAACTTTTTTACAACACAGGTGTCGGCAAGACACGGGCATATCAATATATACAAGGTGTCCCGACCTTTTTTGCCAATCACTTTTCTGTAGATAGTGCTGACTAAACTGAGTCGAAAAGTCTTTTACCATTTTGCAATTTTCGCAATAGTTAACAAGATATTAATTACTAAAAATTGCAAAATATTGATTTTGAATAACTTTTTATACTCAAATACTATTAACTTTACAGAAAAATTGCAAGAGACAAAAATTATTTATTTTCTTCTCATAAAGCTTCGAGAATTTTTTCAGAATTTTTTAATACCGTATTTTCTTATGTAGGTAAAAATAAGAAAATGCAGTACTAAAAAGTTGATAAAAAATTCTGAAAAAATTCTCAGAACTTTATGAGAAGAAAATTAATAAGTTTTGTTTCTTGCAGTTTTTTTGTAAAGTTGATAGTATTTGAGTAAAAAATTATTCAAAACCAATATTTTGCAATTTTTAGTAATTAATATCTTGTTA
>NW_017298108.1:354551-355329 GCF_001594075.2 Trachymyrmex cornetzi
ACATAATAAAAATTTCGTATTTCTATTATGTTCCGACATAGTTCTAATTAATAGAAATATTATTATGTCACGACATAATTTTAACTTTCATTAAAAATTTAAATGGAACTCCCTACTTTTTATTGTATATTCTTATAGATCATCTCGAGAGCTTCTCAAAGCACTATGATTAAGTTCATTTTTATTGAGTAATTTTCGAGTTATAAAGACTTGAAAGTTACAGCACCATCGGCATTCACATTACCAATGTGTCCGACCGACAGCTAAAACCTCTTGAATATTGTTCAGAATCATTACCTGGATAACATTTGTCAAGATCAAGGTCATTGGAAGTTGTTCCTCTTATTTTCGTTTTTGCGCTAAGAATTACATTTCTACGTAAAAATGGAAGTAAGAAGTATAGGGGAGAGTGGTGTCGGTTGAAACAGAGGGTCAATTGTAACATTGACCGCAATAGCTGTATCTATTGACGAAAGGCTGAACTGCATGCACGGTTGCATACCGTTAACAGACATAAGTCATTGACGAAAAATTGAGTGGCCATTCGTAAGTGCAAACGTAGCAGCACCTATTTTTGTTTTATCAAGATTAGATTGTAAACTTTGTTACCCGCCATTATTTAGTGCAACTCGTTCCACAACAATTTGTAATACGACGATACTGTGTGATATGAATATCATACTTATATGAATATCAAGCTTTGCAGTAAGGTATATATCAATTCAATTTATTGTTTACATGTAAGTTTAATGGATATAAAATCGAAACAAGCGGCGGT
>NW_017298108.1:355502-368804 GCF_001594075.2 Trachymyrmex cornetzi
GGTTAGCTACAAAAATATTTTTTTTGTTTCAACCGACACCACTCTCCCCTAATCTCCAATGGCCTTGATCTTGGCAAATGTTATCCAGGTCATAATTCTGACAACATTCAAGAAGTTTTAGCCGTCGGTCGGACACCTTGGGTAATGCTAATGCCGACGATGCTGTAACTTGCAAGCCTTATAACTCGAAAAGTACTTAATAAAAAGGAACTTAATTATAGTGTTTTAGAAAGCTTTCGAAATGATCTACAAAAATGTGTAATAAAAAGTAGAGAGGTCCATTTAAGAAATTGAAGGTAACCTTCACGTGACCTTCAAGCAACTATTCAAGATCAAATTAATGACACCATCCTATGTTCCCCTCAAAACCATACAACTTTTGTTTGAAATATTTTTTTCTAAAATCAAAAATAAAAAAGTTATTTGGGATGGGACATTAAAATGGGACACCCTATATACATATATATATATATATATATATATAATGTTCCCAAACTCAACAGAGCGATTCTTTGGTTTATTTCAAGTAAAAAAGTCCATATAAACATATGTCCTAAACGGCTTAGTTTTCAAAATAAAAAAATTTAAACGTGTAGTAATAATCTGTTTATTTGAAAGAAATACAACTTAAACTAGTCAAAAACTAGTCAAAAACAAGAAAAACAAAAGCAGGCTTCAGATCTTCTGACGAAATAAAACAATTAGATGAATTGTTGAAAATGTCCACCTTGCGCCATGATACATCCATCGAGCCTTCTTCTCAAAGATTGACGTACACGCTCAAAGATACCAGGTGTGTTACGTATTGCCTCGCATGAAGCCACTATTCGATTCCTCAAATAATTCTCATTCTCAATTGGGATGGTATAAACCAATGATTTCAGATGCCTCCAAAGAAAATAATCCAAAGGATTTAAGTCTGGTGATCTAGGAGGCCAAGGTTCCTGCTCGATCTATCCTGTATTTCGGAAACTAAGTCGTTTAGGACACATGTTTATATAGACTTTTTTACTTGAAATAAACCAAAGAATCGCTCTGTTGAGTTTGGGAACATACTTAACTAACAACCTGTATATATAATATATGTATATGTATAAGCAAATACAAAATGACAATGAAATCAAACATGAAATACTTTACAAGGAATATTTATTTTATAATATATAAAATTTAAAAAATATATTATTACAATAATTTTTTCTTTAATTAGTTATTAAAGTTAACGTTGGAAAATCATAAAATTAATATTATACGCATTTACTGCTTTTCTCACAGACAGGTGGCCATCTTTAACTTTCTTTGCCGCTGTCGTATACATTTCTATTCATTTACAGATCCTCCGTTTGTCTTTTTTTTATAAGATCGCACCATTCCACAGACTTTTGTAACTAGACTGCTGATTCAATATGATAGAAAGAGATGATTCCGAGTTGTCCTTGTTTTAGTTCACATATGCGTCCTGTCTGTGAATATCGCATAATTTATGTGAAAACACTAACATTATTATCCGTGTGATTTATGAATGTGAGAGTGTGAATAACACAAATATGGCGCTGCCCAGCACTGTCTTCAAATATGGAGACGAAGTCGGTACTCTATTTATAGAACTGTGTATCAATCTGTAGAAGAAAAAAAAATTGTTTTTAATGGGGTAAGTTATTACGCTGTAACAACCTGCCCGAATCGAATTGTAACAACTTGCCCCAACCTTTCATTCTCAATTCGAAAAAATACAGATCGAAAATCAGTACATATATATCGATTCAAACAAAATGTGTTATTATAATCAAATCTATATAAAAGAAATATTCAAAAGGATAATTATATACCTCTAACTTATACATACAATAACACAAGCGGTTTATACAATAAAATATTTACTTTCAATAGTGAAAATAAAAAATATACATAGCGTCTTGTAGAGTTCAAATATAGCGGCTAAAGTGAAGTTGTAGAGTATCATAAGAATCGCATATAAAAGTTCATAAAAATGTGCTGCCATCTGTGGCAACTAAAAAAACTAACTGTAACAACTTATCCTGGTCCTCCCTATTATAAAAATGATCAATGTTGAAAAATAATATCTATTAATAATATCCATACATGTTATTTGTTATACTTTTCTCTTTAATTTTAAATTTTATGAAGTCAATGTGTTGATTGTTAGTCTACATTCTATATAAAATTTTGGGAAAGAAGCCTCTCCGAACATTGCGTCAGAACGGAAGTACTGCAGTCATCTGAAAGAGTTCAAAAAACGATTTTCCTATTCAAAAAGAATGTCTCTACCGAAATAGACTATGATAATTGACTTTAGATAAAAATTAACAAAATGGTGGTTATTTGAGAAAAAAAGTTCGATTTTTTTACCTCAAATTGCGTTTTTATTTTTGCGTTAAAAAAATTATTGATATATATTAATTTAATGTAGTCTATCCAGTAGAAAAAACATTGCTCTACAATCGTGCAATTTGAAAACGATACGTTCAATAGTTTTTGCTCTATCACTTTCGTTAGATCGAAAAATGTTGTTTCGAGAAAAACACGTTTAAAGTTTAAAGTTTATTTTTTTTTATTATTTACGCCTATATTTACCACGTTAAAGCTTTAACACAATATTCTACACACTTGGGGCTATCAAATTATGCAAAAAAAATTTTTCATTTTTTTTATCCCAGTAAGATAGAATATAGTTGAATATACTTGTAGAATATACTTGAGTATAAATTTATAAAATATTAATTCAACCTATTTCTATTTAAAACATATTATTGGTCGCAAGATTTCATAAAATATCGATATTTCTGTAAAATTACACATTTAATCGTGATAATCCAAGTTTCAACTAAAAATAATAAACTAACGAGTTATGCAAATCCTTATATTAACATCAACAATAAAAGATCTGTACAAGTTATTAAATATGTGTATAATCGTTACATGCGAAACCCCCACATTTATGCTTATGCTTTTATTAAAATTCTTATAAAAAAACATAATCAACATTTTTCTGTGGACTCAATTTCTTTTAAATGTTTTATTGCAAAGACAATTGCAATGATAATGGAAATTATGGTTTATCATCTATAATAATATTCATCATTCACAAATACAGATAATTTCTGCTTAATGTAATGTCGTCGAGACATTATTTAAAAAATTCTAATATAAATTACAATTTATAGCAAAAATTACAATATACAATAAATTTAAGAAAAAATAATACAAGGAAAATTATCAAAATGAAAAAAAGTTTTTTAATTTCTAAATTTTCTGGTCGGATAAACTTTATTTTGGTTAGTAGGTACATAGGGTAAGGTTGCCGATATCGCACCGGCTCCTAGATCGCACTACCTCGCCTAAAAAATCAGTTATTTTATTCACACACTTTCTTACGGATTATTTACAAACTACAAGGTATTTCAACGCTGCTGCGTTACATTTGTGACATGAAATGCAGTAGGAGTCTCGTTATTTATGTAAATAAAAAAATCGTGATAGCGTTGCTGTTTTTCAACATATTTCATAGCAGAAATATAAAAAATGTAAGTTAAATAATCTACTTTTCTACAATTTGTCGTGTTTGGAACACTATTAGAATTAGATTAATTGAATTAAAATTTTTTTAACAATCTTGTTTGTAAATTAAATAAATAAAGTTTTACAAAATGCTACTGTTTCCTAAATCGCACCACAATGTAGTGGCCTAAATCGCACCGTGCATATGGCAACACGGGACGTACACATAACCACAATGCATGTCGGTGCGACATAACCATAACCTCTACAATAAGCATGTACGTTTGGCGGACCAAAGATCTTTGAAATCATTTCTTTCAGGTAAGTGAGGTTCACAGATAATTTCTACATATATTTTACTTATATTTTTTACACTTTATTTCTTTTTTTATTATGTAAAAATATATATTATAAATGTATATTGTAATAGAAGTGCGATTTCAACAACCTATGGTGCGATTTAGGCAACGTATTTCCAAAATCGCACTATTTACAAGTATGTAAAAAATCTTCATTTAAAATATTATAATAATAGAAAAAAAATCTGAAAAAATTACATATGAAAGGGAAAAGCTTGCAGTTTATTACGCCGCAAAAAAATTGAGAATATCCTTCTTACTTTCCGAGTTATAAGCCATTATATGAAAAGTGGTGCGATTTCGGCAACCTTACCCTATACATATTATTTCTCTAATTTCACTATTTTATATATAATTTTATACTTTTATCTTTGGGTTTAAGTTTTTGTTCAAAATTGTTTATACGATTATTTTGTAAAATTTAATCGAAAAAATTTGAAAAAAACCTGTCTCCGAAAATCAAAATTGCAGAGAAGCTCAGACACACAACACAAACATAAACACATCGTGATTAATAAATCACGATATAACGCGTGCATGAGGAAGATGGCCTGAAGACCATCCTATTGCAAGGAATTCTACGAGTCAGTGGAAACGCATTTCGTCCCCCCTCGTCCGCATGGTCGTCGAGCCTTGGTGTCAGTGAAGGTTAGGTATGGGTTCTTGCTCGGTGTCTGGTGACCCGGTTTGTACGACTGTCTCTGTGCTTGAACGTTGTTAATTCTCTGGAAGGAGTCTTATACCGATAAATTTCATATAGGACCTTTTATTTTTATCCTTTTCCACGCCTTCGTTCACAACAAAGAAATTATTTTTTTATTTAAACTCAAAATTCGACAACTATTTTTTACATACAAATAAATTTCATATTTTGGTTACATAGTACTGAAAGAAAAGACAAGGTAACAACTAATAATTTTGATGTAAAGAAAATTATTGCAATAAATATGGTAGTAAAAATATATTAACGAAACAAAAAATTAAACGAAGTCATATTCTATTTGTTATAGTCAATCTTAAAATCGTAAAATAATTTGAACGATTTATTTAAAATTTGTACGTTCAGAGATTTTTTTAATTTTTTCACAAATCTTGGAAAGTGAAGATATATGTTCTATTTTATATAAATATATTAATAAATCCTTATATTTTTTTAATCTCAATTATCTTAATATATAGATTTATTTGCTATAAAAATAATTACATTTGGATGTAATTATTTATTCTTTTGAAATAGTTCTTTGTATGTAGATATTCGCATTCTTCAGTCTTTGAAAAGGAAAAATTAAATCAAGATGGACTCTCATTGTAAGACTTAACCGCCGGTTTTTGTTGAATGTCTGCGTCCCGATTATGCGACCGTCAGGTGTAATGTATTAATATATCAGTGTCTGGCGAGTTTGCGATCATGTCACTGTTTTATCGTGCTGAGAATAAAGTTTGTCTTTGCCATTTGCGCGTATTTCTCCCGACCTTCTTCATGTACCGTTTGATTGCCTTATGATAATTTCCTACAACAATTCTTCGTGTATTTTACGAAGAAGTCTAGCCTATATTTCCTTTTTTCAGACTGATAGATTTTGCAATAGACAAGACATATTACGTAAGAATGTATAGAGTAATACTGTGCTCGCCAAGTAAAATAAATGGAAATTATTTTTTATTTTTATATTATTTTTTAATTTATAATTATTGCTTATAATTACTTAATATAATTGTTTTAATGGAAATTAGAAAATAATTTTGTGCGACTCTGGTAAAGATTTCGCAAGACACTACCGTATGATATCAGTTAACGAGAACGCAAAAAGAAGGTTTACGAGGCAATCGCGAGTATTCCTGGCATGCGTAGACACTGTCCGCTTTTATTTTTCCGGTAGCTACAACGTGCGTACACACATACGTTGCGAGAGTGTCACTGTTCCGCCTTCTACTTTGTTCGAACTTTCAAAGATATTAAAATATTCTAACTACGTAGTGTTCGAGAAATTCTGATAATCCAGCAATCGCATACTTGTATTCATTACATATATAATCCACAGTCATGAACATCAAAAACGTGAATAAAAGTATGTCTACAGTATATATCGAAAAAGAGAAAATAGAAATCTATAGATAGAGTTAAATGTTACAAACGTTTAAATTTTAAAAAAAGTTATAATATATATAGACATATAAACATATTTTGAATTATAACATAAGGATGAAAATTTAATAAATTAAATAACATAAAATACAAATTAAGATAAAACATAAAGATATAAAATTAAACTCAAAAGAAAAAAATGCTTAGACAGCTTACATATAAAAAAGTTATTAATTTAGTAAGATATTAAATTTTAAGAAAAATAGTTGAATCATAAATAAGATGGTGTGAAGGAAGAGCTCGCCTCGAAGCAGCTGTAATTATTCGCAAAACCGCATGTTTCCTGGCCGTGGTTAATTACTCCTCGAAGGATTAATCATGTCAGGTGTGATATACACGCATAAGAAGAATGCGTGTCTTGTTAGGATTTCATTTATTTCAGATTATTTATATTGTCGCTAATTCTCAGCAATAGAATAAAATATCATATTATTAATAAACATATGTTTTATATAAATGTTGTAAATTCTTTGAAAACAATAAAAATTTCGAAATGCATTCCTCACAGAAAAATATTATAATTTCAAATTGAAAATATATTTATCATGATCACTTTAATGTAAGAATAAATAAACTAATTACTTATGTCACAATAAGATTTTACTTCAATTATGGGATAATTTCGAGAGATGTTCAAGTTTCATGTTATTTTTTTATACGAAGTTGAAACAACAATCCATCTCTTGTCGTGTATAATTTATTGCCAGGGATTAAGTTATAATTGGGATACTTGCAACATTTGCGTACTCGATTAATTAAAATCTTTAATGATTTCAACGACTGCATGTTCGTAGAGATACAAAACATCTACCAACCTTCTGCTCTTGTTGCGTTCTTCGGCCGCTCTCGAATACACATTCTCGTAATCGTGTCGCAACTGTTACCGCGCGCGCGATCAGTTGCTCTCCGGCTTTCCTCGGCAATTATATGAGCTGAGAAAGAGGAACCTGACAAAAGCCGACTTTAAAGACCTTTGCAAGACTTTCTTGAGATTATGAACTTTCTACTAGCGCTAAATCCCCTCCGATTGCTCGACAATGAGAATGATATTATGGTTAGTGACATGAACAGTGACGTTGTGATTTGAACAGTATATTAGCAATATTGTATTGTTTTTTGAGCTATATACTTACTGAATATTTTTAGATTTTTATAATTTTGATATTATCTATGTGAACTGTGTATAAAACATTTAACTTAAACACTTTAATGTTTATTATCAATATATTCACGTATATTGTTAACAATTTGCAATTATTTATGTATTTTTATATTTTATGATATAAAACTATATTCTTATACGTTTATAATCGCAATTTAAGATGTATAAGTATAGAAAAATTAATTTTAAGAAAACATTATTATAAGAATGAAGATAATTATTTTTATAATTTGTTAAAAATTGGTTAGGCTATTAAAATTATTATTTTATCGTGAATATATAGTTTATATTTAAAGAATATTCCAAATTCTTTTAACAATTACCTAAGATTTCTTACAAATTTAGAAAAGAAACGAATTATTGTGCGAAAATAACATGATGAGATTATTGTTGCACAAATGGTAACATATCTTGTTACATAGCAAGGCAACTTATAATAGCATAGTTGGTCTGGAGAGAAAGGAATCGTTGGCGTAAGCAGGATTTACTACATTGAACGTCATTATTTTGCATCTTACTGTTTTACACTAAAAGCAAAATTATAAAATAAATAAAAAAATTCATCGGT
The DNA here is from genome assembly GCF_001594075.2 of Trachymyrmex cornetzi. NCBI lineage: Eukaryota > Metazoa > Arthropoda > Insecta > Hymenoptera > Formicidae > Trachymyrmex > Trachymyrmex cornetzi. The sequence goes on from NW_017298108.1 coordinate 363,257, forward strand.
TATTTAGATATCAGAGTAACGATATTTTACGTTTATTAGATATTAAAGTAACGATCGCTCTAACATCCATGTAAATCCGAATACATGCGGCTTTCTACATATATATTAGAAAGCGTATATACATATATTGTATATTTATAACTCATATCAGATATATCTTTCCAAGAGAACTTAACGCATATATAGATGTTAACAATTATTAAAAAAAAAAATACAAAATTAATCAGCAAAAAAATACAAAATCAATTTTTTAATTATTTCTTATGGAATTATTGCTAGAATTTTATTTTTACTCCAAAATACTCATTAATTCTTTAGTAAGAATAAATTGCTTATAGAAATTATTGATCCACAAATGCTATTGATTGTTTTTTGTTTACGTAGAAAGGAGATACTTCTAACAACATACGTTTTATAAAATATTGATAAATTCTCGGATCTTTAAATCCTTAATTTCGCAATTTTTTTCTATAGAAATCAATATCTTTCGGGTTCAGATTAATTTTATAGATATTTATAGATATTTACTGCGTATTCTAGAACTAACACTTTTTTTATATAAAAATTAATTCTTTATTTATTATTATATTAATTAATTAACGTCATAAAGCTTAGATTATTATTTTAAATCTACACTCAGAGAAAACAATAAGCATTTTTTATAGTGATGGCAACTATATAAGTGACAACTGCAAATTTTATATGTAGAATTAATGTATATAGTTGAATAAACTTTTCTATATTGTTTTATTGCAACTAAAATTGAATGTGTGTGGTTACAAGAAGAACTAATAACTAATTTAACTTTAGTTGGAATAACTAAAATAATTTATTCAACCATTATGTGTATGTATTAATTCTACATATAAAACTTGTATAGTCATCACTACTATAAAAAAGGCTTCTTTTTTTCTCTGATGTATATTCAAGGGGGATGGGATATTATAATATAAATAAATTCCGATCGGGGTCAACTGGCATAATCACGCATTAAACTCACCAGCGGATATCCAGAAGCACAGCGTCGCCGCCACGACAGGCCACCAAGCCGACATCGCGCTACATCGATGAGACACGATGACGATGATCTGCGAGAAATCCTGGCGTCACTCCATTCGACACGTTTTATCCAATTCGCACTCCGATCTCACTCGAGTCGTCTCGGTTTTCACAGATCACTCGATATTTACAAGATACGCGCACTTCATCGATTTTAACACAATCATCTGTCTAATCTTTATTCATTAGAAGAAATTACTATCTATTTATCGACTATCAGATCCAAATATGGTACTTTGAAGAGGAGGTCTAATTTGGTGTAAAAGTCGATATCTTTAGCAAACGCATAGAAATAATCGTCCAGTTTCAAGATAATACTGAGAATTACTGATAAAGGCAGTGATCCTTACGTACCGCGTGCGTTATTGTTACGCCGCATTTATCACTATTAACATCCTTTTCGTTAACCACATAAATCTCTCTCTTTGCGCATTTTTTTTTACTTTTTAATTTTTGTGTTTTTGGACAAACTTACACCTTCTATGCACCTATGTGGTGCACATTCTCTCATTTTTATTCCGATCAGATCTTTCAAACATACGAGCTAACTCAAAAGTAAATGTGAAAATGTCACTGGAATTTCCGACATCGCGCTTACATTATACATAATTCTTCCAAGGTCCTTTGGCGAATCAACGGTAGTCGCTACGTTCTCTCGCTTCTCTATAATAGTAATTTATTATTTAATTTAGTTATTAAAATTTTTTCTAATATTTTCTACTATTATATTAATCAGTCCAATTAATATATATTATTTTAACCAATTATTATTATTTCGATATTAATATCGAATATATATTCATCAAAGATCAATTAATTTGTTGAGATACTGCTTACAAATCGGTTGGTAGTCTATCTTCTTTACAAGTCTTGTTAAGTCGGGCTTGGGCCCACCGTGGTGTGTAAAGACATAGCGGTCCCGGAGACCGCTAAGGATCCCTTAACCGTCAAAGCGAATATAATTCTTCAAAGAATCCACTGGAGATGTGGACACTCGTGACTCCTTCGTAAATAACAAATTTTGCACTATAATTTGCACATCATCAAGTAAAATAACGAAGGCACATCAGGGGATCGACTGAAGAACAAGTTTGACGACGGCTGGCGAACGGAGCGCCGACGCGACTGTGGGGCCGCGACGTTGCGACCTGTTCCTCGACCGTACTCGGTAAATCGGTACAGTGACGTATATCAGTATGGGCCCCATGGATTACGGGTTCTTGAATTCTATAGTATAAAGATGTTTCAACAAGATAATAATTTATGAAAAAAAGAAATGTCGAGAGAGTTTGTCATATTAAAAATTGAATCGTATACCAATTTTATTTTCTTTGTTATTATTACTATTTATTATATCGAGAATTGTCAAAAATTGTAAAAAAGCGATATTTTGGAGAACAGATCTTAAAAAGGACTATTGTCGAAAGTGTCATTTGAAAACAATAATAAAATTTCTCAAAAATATTTTCCAAAAAACGAATCTTGTTTTATAATGTGCAAAAAAAATGTAATTAATATAATTATATATTTTATATAAAAATTCTATTTTGATATTATCTATTTTTATGTCGTTAATTTTTATATTTTACTAATTAGTTAATATTATCGAATAATTTTAATGTCTTGGACCTAAAACTTCAAAAATGAAGTTGATCTGGTAGCGCCGCCATCACCTTCGTCGTACAAGTCGCAATATTGCCGACTGGAGAAAATAAACCGCCAGTGGCGTAGAATTTCATATTTAAAATTAATTCAGTGGCGCATTTATCGTGAAATTAACAGAGCATAATTTTTAGAAATTCAAAGGGATTGTAAATATAATTTTTTTATTTCAAATTTAATTTTACTGTTTATAAAAAATTTATATTGTTAGGTTCAAGAGATTATTTTCTTATCATTAATATACTTATATTCGGATTTTAATTTGTAGCATTTTAATATGTAGAAGAAAAGCAAAAAATAGTTTTTTTAAAAATAGTTTTATAAGTTAATTATTAAATTAATTAGTTTGTGATATATTTAACTTGATTAAATTTAGTTTTATTCCTCTTAAAATACAAATTCATGAAAATAATTTAATATACAGAATACTTTATATATGCCAGAAAACAAAATTTTGTGTTGATTCCTTAAGAGAACAATGAAGTTATCCATAGATCGCAATCAAGATCACTTTCCATCAATCTTTCCAGAAATAAATATAACCTATTTTGGTGTAAAAAAAAGAAACAAATATTTAATCTTCTTAACTCGGTTTTCAAAATTGATTGGTAATATTGCGATTTTAGTATGATGTAATGGATGAATTCATAAATACGCAACAGGGACATAAATATGGTACCTGTTTATGCTTCTCGGTGATGGGCCGTAAAAAGTTTCGTATCTCGGTAATTATACACATCAATCGACGATTCCTTAATTAACCAGTCGCTTAATCATAACTCCATTAATAAGTAATTGTCTTCTCTATACAACGTATATGCACGAATGCACGAATACATTTGCTTTTGCGCTAAAATTCTATTAATTATAACTACAGGGTGGGCCATCTATTGGTACGTTTTTACAGGGTGGGCCATCTATTGGTACGTTTTTAAAAATGCGATCAAATGAGCATACATTGATATTTTTTATTAATTTTTTTTTTGTTGTGAAGATTGACTATATTTTTTTCTTAGTGTATCTGTGCGTATCGTATGTCCATATCGTATATGTGCGTTTTCTATCGCATACAACTTGCGATTCCGTTGACTAATTAGCAGATCTTGTCTGTCGAGGTGTGCGCAATTAGTGCCTCCCCGGAAGCGGGCGATGCGCCCATCAGTGTTACATCGTCGAGGAGAAAATACTCCACGATTTCCAGAACAAGAGACTCAAGAAATTTCCTTTCGCGACGAGATAAGAATCGGATTATTCGACATGCTTCAATAGTACCATCGAATTTGATTAATGTCGCGAGAAATTATGAAGGCAATAGTCCTTTACGAAAGCCGTGCAATATTGAAAGTGAAGTAGATTATTATGGATTTTCCTATTACAGGTATTGATTTGATCTTTTTATTAACATAAAAATATAACATGAGAATAGTGATAGAACATATTTTTATTGATTTTAATTAAAAAATTGTAATTGAAATTGCACTTTTGATTTTTGCAAATATTAGTAAAGTTAATTTATTCATCATATTATTATTATTTTTTTTTTTGTTTCGTTATATTAAGAAGTTCATAATATTAAAGAGGAAAGAAAGAATTATAGTAGGAGAATTGAAGGAAGATTAATTTATTATAGAACAGACGGCTTTCAAGATGCTGTTCTGGTGAAAGATGTAGGCATATCCTGCAACCTTTTAAACAAAAATACGGTCGAGTCTGATATATCAATTTCAGGGATTGAAAACTATCTCATTAAACAGCTTAAACTCGAGTACAATGAATTATCGAATATTACAAAAAAACTAAATATGTATACCAAGGATGTTTGGAATAACTTATCATTAAGATGTAGAAGAAAAGAGCAACTCCTTGAAAAATTAGTATAAAATTCAACATTTTAACTTAATTTGAGTTAATTTTTAAAACAAATTTCAATTTAAATATATATATACATGTATATACATTAATTATATTAGAGAATATATTTAATTAGAATGTGTATTCTGCTTAAGGTATATTAAATATACTTGTATATAGCTTTACTAATCTTAAGAATTTAACGACCTATTTAATAATTAAAATTAAAACCGGTTGTTGCAACTTTCTCTAAGGAACTTTTATTACAGCATGTAGCTTCGAAGCGTGTAATGGCAATACAATGTACAGATGAAATAGGAAATCCCTGCTTAAAGTTAAGATCTCGCAATGATACAAAGAGAAAATGTGGATCATCCGATATTGATTTAGATAAAAGTACTGTTAGAAAGGAAATTACTCGAAAGAAAATGCATGGTATACTTATTATATAGCTACAATAAAATCGTTTTGCACATCTTTTATTTATTTTATAAATAAGAATAAGAATTATTAATAATTAATATTATTAATAAATAATTAATTACTATTTATCTTAACATATAAAAATTTGTATTGTTATAAAACATAAATCGTACATTTCTTCATAGGAAATAATAATACGGAAAAACGATGTGTAGAGTTTAATAAAGCTTTCGCGAAAGGATTTCTCGAACTCTCGTCGAAATGCAGTGGCGTGTTGCTTCGTAATTATCTGATAATGAAAAGAGAGAAAGTATCTAATAATGCGTCAAAGGCTCGTTTAGGTAAAACCGGAAATTTCTCACTCTCTGGTAAATTGTGCGAGGATCATGCAACGGATAGATCTCCTAAATGCTTTTACGCAAGCAAATGCAATCCTCTGGTATTCACCAATTGGCAGGAAATATCCAAACAACAAAATTACAAATCCAAAAGTGCGTTTACCATTGATACTTCCGAGTTGCGACGAACAGTCAATCGCATTTGACACGCAATC
>NW_017298108.1:369121-371591 GCF_001594075.2 Trachymyrmex cornetzi
TATATATATACGCTTTTGAAATTTTTAATTTACTTTATAATTTTGGGTAGGATGTTATAAGTTAAAATTTAAGCTATCCCTCTATTTGAGAATTACTATTCTCGAAATATCGACCTATCACAAAAAGATTGATCGATTAATTTAATATTTAACATATAAAACAAATATAAAAAAATGTAAGGATAGAAAAGGATAAAAAGGAGGAGATTTAAATATTATAATATGATGCAGTGTAATTTTTATATTATTTTAGCTATTTCATATCAATATGTGTCGATTAAAGTACGATTAATGTGCGCATCAATCTAACATGCGTAAGCGCAGTAATTCCAATCGATATACAGGATGTTAAACTGCAAATTTAAAATATGAATTCAGGCCCTCAAAACAAACAAAAATTTTCCTCTGGACGTATGCTCGCAAATGCTTCGTTCAAGAGATATTTATTTCTAAAATTATATACAGAACTGTAGGAATGAATAACGTCGAAAAAATAATGAAATAAGGTTTGTCCTCTTTATTGCTTTACAATATCAAAATTTAATTATTAAATATTTTGTTCAAAGTGATGACTTCCAGCCCGGAGACAAGCATTACATCTATCGATGAAAGAACGAGTGGCTGACATTGCGCGTCTGTAATTTTTTCACATGCTTGCACAATTCTTTGTTTTAATGATTTAAGGTCATTAACAGGCATTGCATACACTTTTGGGATGTATAATGATTCACTGTAAAACTCTAGATATACTAAAGTAGTGCAAAGGTCTTCCATTGTCCACTTATTAAGCATGCCATTTACTAATAATATTAAGCGCTTGGACTACAGACCACTAGGTCGAAAATGACGGTCAAAATAGTCAATAAGAAAGTTGTCGGCATTTCAGTTCAGTTTAAGATATTTGATGTATCTACTTTGGTATTTACAGCTTTATAATTCACTATGATACACTGTGTTATTTGAGTCTCTTGCTGGAAAGTACCCTTGAAAAGAAAAGTATAGGAAAAACTAGGAAAACGCTACAATTGTTGCCAGATTCTGGCGAAGCAGTTTCCCTATTGGGACATGAAAATTTCCCTAGTTTTCCCTAGTTTTCCATTTAATTCATAAAATTCTTGTTTTTTCCAAATTTTCCACTAATTTCCCAAATTTCTCTTAAATTCACAAAATTTTTGTTTCTTTACAAATTTTATTCAAATAAAATCATGAATTATTTTTTATTAATGTATTACAATTTGGAATTATAATAAATATGAAACAGAACACACATATAAAGGAAAATATATAATAAGTACTATAAATTAATGAATAATATATTTTTATTGTACATTTATTAGATTTAAAAAAACAAATAATCATTTTCTATGATTTTAACATAAATCTAATACTAATAAATCTAATAATGTATAAGGATAAACTGGATAGAGACTCTATAACAAAGTTAAGCTACATGCACTTTTATTAAACCAAGAGTAAAAAAGAAGAATAAAACAAAAATAAAAAAGAAGAAAAACAAGAATGAAAAAGGAGTCTATATACTGTTTCTTTTTATACTATTTCTTCTTATATATACTATCTCATTTTAAATTATACTATTTTGACTCATTTTATGTACACACGTTAATGCCTTAACATGCTTTTTCATGCCTTCTCCGATACGCGTGCAACTTCGGATGTTAAGGCATTTGTGTCCCCGTGCGTATGTACATACTTCTTCTTTTTCTTCTTAATTAACTGGTACATACCTGCACACACGCCTACACCTGTCTCAGGAAGATCAACGATAAGAGCACGGTTAAAATCAGTTACATTTTTCAAAAATATGATGTAACACCTGAACCGAAATAAAAACATGTCCGACCTGAGCGCCATACGCCGATATGCCCCAAGCCCAAGTCAATCAGCGCGATTCGGACACGTGGTGAGTTGTCACCTACTTATCGACCGAAACCGAGCATAAAACAAAATTTTCATTTACTGTTAAAAATCCCTAAATTTTAACTTATTTTCACAAAAAATCCCTTTTTCCCTATTTCATTTTTTTTCTTGTAATTCTCCCTAGATTTAGGGAAATTCCCTAGCATCTGGCAACACTGCTACAATATACGTAACCTATACCAGAGAGAAACCTGAGAGAGGCCATGGCGGCCTTTTTCGCGTGATAGGGTCCGCGCACAAAGATGGTCGCAACTGAGTCGTAGTTGTAAGTCGTTGTCGTAGGTCACGCACATGGATTTTACGTATGTCGTTTACGTATATCCTATTGCGTTAGTTGACGCAAAGAACTGGCGCAATAGGATATACGTAAACGACATACGTAAAATCCTTGTGCGTTGATCTACGACAACGACTTACGACTACGACTCAGTTGCGACCATCTTTGTGCGCGGGCCCATAGGCGAAAGCCACCGTACGCTAGCGGCACCAACATCATTTTTATAAAATGATGTAAACTACGTATCGCATTATC
>NW_017298108.1:373637-374498 GCF_001594075.2 Trachymyrmex cornetzi
CCCCATGTACCCAATTTCGTCATGTTTGAGTGACGTTTTCGTCCCAGCATACATTTTTTGTAAAAAAACCCATCATTTTTACATTTTGTTTATTATTTTAAACAATATAACATAATAAATAATAATAAATATTGATTTATTTATACTTCCTAACATGTTCTCGAAATAAGGAAGCAAAAAACTGCAGCAAAATTAATTAATAATTATTTGAAATATGTAAAAAATGAATTACGAAAAGGTGTCCATCTGGATGGACACCATGCTTCAAAGGGTTAAAGAAAATTGCTTTTATCAATATTTTCTCAAAATTTTGTCTGTTACTGTTTGTTACAGTTTTTACAGGATTTGTGTAAGAAATATAAAGTATATCAAATTAAGGCTTATAACGTTTCCTACAAAACTCTCTTTTCTTCTGTTCATCAATTTTTGTGCAAGATACAGTTGTTTGAAGAAAAAGTTTCTTGCGACGATTTTTTGACTGAAAATGATAGTCCATAACTTGTGTGAAAACGGTGTATTTGTAAAAATGTTACAATAACGACATTTTCTGTCCTCTTAATAGATAATATTCCCTTGAATTTTTTATATACTCGATTTTTTTCTGAGAGCTGCTAATTATGCTCTCTTGTGCCACTGACTATATATATACATATATGTATAGCGTATATTTACAGAAAAGGAGATTTCTTCCTTTAACAAAATAATTAACAAATATTAATATAAAACGCTATGTTCTATTTTAGATAATATTCTAGGAATTATAATTTCAATTGCAAATTTCTTAAAATTGTGACGTGATGGAACAATTTGAAAAATAGGTTTGTATTCAGCATCCAATAAAACTAATATAGAAAATGACTA
>NW_017298108.1:374609-375554 GCF_001594075.2 Trachymyrmex cornetzi
CTGTCATTGGCTGTCACTAATTAACGACACCGATAATTGTCGATGAAATGTTTAGAGTTTTAGAGAATCCCGCAATTGATATTCGAAGAAAAGTTATTTTTATCAAACAATCCCAAGCAGCAAAGCAGGGCATTTTGACAAAATCAATGTCAGATCGCCCTAATTAAGTGAAAAATTACCAATTCTCGACATAAATTGGTCGTACAAGAATGAATAAAAAATGATTTTGTGTGTGTGTGTGTGTGTGTGTGTGTGTGTGTGTGTATAGGGATTCAGTAACCTTAAATTTTCATAAGAGACAGGTAAAGGTAGCCGAATCCAAGATATTTATGAAAAAAGTGCGAAAAATTATTTCTTTCTCAAAATTACTCTTTCACTTTTTATATTTTTTTCCCCAAAAATACAACATTCTTAAAAAAATTCTTAAAAAATAACGAAAAGCATTGATCGTACTGAAAAAAAAAAACGAAATTGTAATTTTGGCAGCTTTCTTATTTCTTATAATGACCTTTATTTCGATAAAATCAATACTATCGAGAAATATTTTTGAAGAATCGCATTTTTGATCAGTTTTTTTGAAGCTGGAAAGTTTTCCAAGTAGACTAGCGGTCAAGACTTTTAGTATATGTTGTATAATACGCCATTTCGAACAACTTACCGCAAATAAATCTTTTATAGCAATTTTGTCTCCAAATAATTTAATTTTCCTGGACTATTTAAGGGTATGCTGGAGTTATCAAAATATGATTTATATTCGAATTGATTGAACGGAATAAAAAATCCTTTTACAGGATTAAAGTAGAAGCATAATTAGGAGGTGCGATTTTAGTGTAAAGTCCACTGCAGCATCAATTTCAATAAGGAGATTTTTATACGACTAATGTCCATAATTTGGTCACTCCAGCATCTCCTTAAAGATCTTGCAACATACATGTTATGTGGGTG
>NW_017298108.1:376880-377362 GCF_001594075.2 Trachymyrmex cornetzi
AGTTTTAAGGTCGCAGCACAGACTTTTGCATAACGCATAACGCATAGTGCATAAGTGAATCAACTAATCAGAATCTTTCCTTTCCTCCTATTGCATGGAAAAGAAGAATTTCGATTGGTTGATTCTCTTATGCACTATGCATTATGCGTTATGCAAGAGTCTGTGCTGCGGCTATAAGTTTTTCGTTTCTTTTCAAAAATATAGGCCCTGTTCTTTTTCATTTTAAGTACAAGAAATGTAAATGTATATAAAATCACTAGATAACAAAATACCGCAATGGGCTTTCGAGATGATTAATTGCTTCAAAATGGCGGACCTGCATCATATGCACTATTCACGCGATGTTTTGCACTATATGTATTGCACTATATGTATTATATTGGGTATGTATATATGTAGCTACTCCATTTTTTGCTATGTCTATCAAAAAGAGAGATAGAAGTTATCTATGCTCAAATATAGAGATATTACTGATCTGGAGA
>NW_017298108.1:380568-380874 GCF_001594075.2 Trachymyrmex cornetzi
CCTCTCCGTCTATGGCACGTCTATGTTACGCGCACAAAATACGCAAGACTATACCAGGCGTATTTATAATCAGCAGCAAAAAATAGTAATTTATGTTGACTTTGCTTTAGACGTTATTGTTCGAATTCAAATGTTGAATTGATATATTTCGTTATTGGACATGGTCAACTTTAATCCCCTCTATTTCCTGAACGGGCTGTATGCTCATCTTGAAATTTTGCAGGAGTTATTGGGTCATTATATGTAACTATTTGGCATAATAAAAGTTTCAAAAATCGAGGTACCGAAAACGGGCATTTTTTGCAT
>NW_017298108.1:382299-384381 GCF_001594075.2 Trachymyrmex cornetzi
TTAACCCAGGGGCGTAAGCATCTTATACATTGGAAATGAAAACCTGTAATATCGACCTTGATTAACTTCGACCGTCGCTCCAGCATCCCCTTAAGAAATGAATGAATGATTATAAATGCTTGGCAAGCCGCAAAATCTATGTGTGAATAATACATACTTTCGTGCACTTTTCTGCACTAAGATTGAACAACGAAAAAAACCTATGTTAGATTAAAACATGCACAAATTAAGCATTCGTATTGTATTTCTTTTGGTTCATAAATAAATTATTTACAATTAAAACATTGATTTACATATTTTACGGCTTTATTTTCCCAAATAAACTGTGTTTATACAAGAATATATGTTTGAAAATGACCGCGTTCTGCGTCAAGATGGAAGCAAGTTTGCGATACTTTGGATGCATTCCGTTTCTCGCATGATGCGCATAATGCATCGTTTATCCTTGTTGCTCACCAAATGTTAAACAAGGACAATGGATGCATCATGCACATCATGCGCAATACGGAACGCACCTTTTATCTAGTGACTTTAAATGTACAGTCGGAGCCTAAAAGGTTGCAACACTTTTTTTTCAGTGGGTTTCGGAATGCAGCTTATTCATCGAGCAATTGGTTTTTATTTATGGGTCCATAAGTAAGAACCAATCGCTTGGGGAGCAAGTTGTATTCCGAAATCCATCGAAAAGAAAGTGTTGCAACCTTTTAGACCCTGACTGTACGTACTTGTAATACTTGTATATCAATTTAGCCATGGCATGGACGCGTTCAGATTCCCAACCGAGTGTGCTCCAGGTATCATGTTATCTTCGTCTCACATTCGGTAAGCGACAAAGATAAAAAGACATTTGGGGCTCTATTCTTGAAAAGAAACGTATACGAAAGTAGACTTTCGTATACGTTTCTTTTCAAGAATAGAGCCCCTGGTTGATAGTCAGATGAGAATCCAATAGCGTTTTTCACTGGCAGAGCGGGTGCGCACTCAGTGCACTTTAAAGCCGTTGTAGATACACAAATTGACATAAAGATGTACATTTAATAAAAATATAGAAACGAATTAAACCACGAAATCTTTAATACATTTTATTGTAGTATTTGATAAAATATACATTGAGTTATTTTATTAATTGAGATCTCTCACTTTTACACTCAGACTAGGTTAATGTACAACAGCTTTAATGTGCACTGAGTGCGCACCAGTTCTGCCAGTGAAAAACGCTATACACCCTGCCCATAATTATCATACATCCTTTATTGGGTGCATTCAGAACGTCAATCGCTCACTGAGCGCTCAACGAGTTCGTTCATCTAATTGGCATATGCCATTAGATTCTAAAATATAGATCAATCAAACGAAAGAGATCATTGAGCGCTCAATGAGCGGTTGTCGTTCTGAATGCACCCATTGTATCTAAAGGACAATCCTTTATTCTAGATAGCTGTTTTTTTACACTTATTTGTTTCTTCAAAATAATTTTATCCTCTCTTTTCTACTATTGTCCTTTACTGTTCTTTATTTTGATATTACGGGAAATTCTTTTCTAACTAGCGTTCCAATGTCTAATATTATATTAATGAGATGGTTGCTTTTGCCTACAAATCGATTGCCTACAGTACCTTTTGCCTACATCACTTTTGCCTACAGTTTGATTGCCTACATGTATTATTGCCTACAGCTCGATTGCCTACATGCGCTTTTGCGCACAAATAAAAATTTTAGAAACGGGGTTACTTTTGCCTACATGTAGTATTGCCTATATGTACTATTGCCTACAGCTCGATTGCCTACAGTTCGATTGCCTACATGCGCTTTTGCACAAAAAAAAAATTTTAGAGACGGGGTTACTTTTGCCTACATGTACTATTGCCTACATGTACTATTGCCTACAGCTCGATTGCCTACAGTTCGATTGCCTACATGCGCTTTTACACAAAAAAAAATTTTAGAAACGGAGTTACTTTTGCCTACATGTACTATTGCCTACAGTTCGATTGCCTACAGCTCGATTGCCTACATGCGCTTTTGCACACAAATAAAAATTTTAGAAACGGAGTTACTTTTGCCTACATGTACTATTGCCTA
>NW_017298108.1:384468-385841 GCF_001594075.2 Trachymyrmex cornetzi
AAATTTGTGTTTTAAAGCAGAGAATTTGTTTTAAAATAAAGAACTTGTGTTTCTAAAGCAGAAAATTTGTGTTTTAAAACAGAATTTATGTTTTTAAAGTAAAGAATAGTACATGTAGGCAATCGAGCTGTATTGGGCAATAATACATGTAGACAATCGAGCTGTAGGCAATAATGTATATAGGCAATCGATCTGTAGGAACCATCGAGCTGTAAGCAATCGAGCTGTAGGCAATCGAGCTGTAGGCAATAGTACATGTAGGCAAAAGTAGCTCCGTTTCTAAAATTTTTATTTGTGTGCAAAAGCGCATGTAGGCAATCGAGTTGTAGGCAATCGAGCTGTAGGCAATAGTACATGTAGGCAATAGTACATGTAGGCAAAAGTAACTCCGTCTCTAAAATTTTTATTTGTGTGCAAAAGCGCATGTAGGCAATCGAGCTGTAGGCAATCGAGCTGTAGGCAATCGAGCTGTAGGCAATCGAGCTGTAGGCAATCGAGCTGTAGGCAATAATACATGTAGGCAATCGAACTGTAGGCAAAAGTGATGTAGGCAAAAGGTACTGTAGGCAATCGATTTGTAGGCAAAAGCAACCATCTCAAATTTATTTACAATCTTTTAAAGCAACATAAATTATATCTGGATTTATATAAATATTTTATTGTATAAATCCTGCAAATATACCCTTTGACCATTTTTGTATTGTTTTATTAGAGTTTTTGTTGAGTAAGCCACTTATTAGTTGATACAGAATTACAAAATCTTTGACTATATAACTAATACTGATTACGTTAAGAAAATGCTTTATTTCTTTTTTATTTATAATAGTCTCGATATAAACTATCTCTTAAACTGCAAACTTTTATATATCGTACGCAGGAATTCGATCATCCTCACATGCTGCTGCAAAAAGACACGGGCTACCTGAAGAGCATGGTGCAGGAGACCGGCAAGGCGGTGGCGGAGGTTCTGGCTTCCGTCGCTCATAACTGCTATCAGAATCGTGAATTTACGGCGTTTTGATGTATCCACGGAGTTAACTTTTTGCAATTGCGTCTGATGAACACCATAATTAGATCATGAAGATTCCGATAGTTTTTGGAATTATTAGGCCAAATTCTGTGATTTTAAAAACAAGAAAAAAAGTGCAACGCGCAGTCTGAGAATTTAGAACTCATAATCGTCTACTTTTTCACATATTTATCACCATATTTTACATTCTGATTCCGTTCGCGTTGAAATTTTATTTTATTCTATATAATTTTTTTCTATAAAATTTATTTTATTCAATATATTTATGACCGTATATTTGAGAAACTCAATTAATATTAGGGTGTAACGGCCTATTACGGTTGGAGCTGGATCTTCGTTGCTT
>NW_017298108.1:386584-388312 GCF_001594075.2 Trachymyrmex cornetzi
ATCAAGAAGTGTGAAACTTAGCCTGTTGGATTACTTATACCTCTTATTGTGAGTAAATTAACATGAACGCGTTTAAGGAAGAATTTTTTTTATATAGATACATATATAGATACTTATAATATATGTATTTAATATATTGTTACGCTCGCACGTTTCGCATAGAGGACACATTAATTGCACTGAAATAAATGTGCACAACAGTACAACGGGAATGAGAACTTTATTGAGAAATGACAGAAGTGTTAAAAGCTCAGAACTGTAGGATGTATTATGGAATTATTCAGAATGAATTTCGATCGGAGTTAATTATTCCCTTTTATAAACACAATAGAAATCTAGAGAAAACGGAATAATTCCGATCAAAATTTATTCTGATTTGTTCTATATGATAGGTGCCCTGAACACAAAACCACTATGTTGTAGGGAGATCCTCTTTTGTGATCTGATTTCTTGGCGATCGATAACAGTTGGCCTGAAGTACGGGAAAGACTTTGGCGCAATATAAATACATATATTTTTTTAGAGATAAGTTTGTCACAGAAATATGCGAGTTAAGCATAGATGATTAGAGCATAGATGAATTAAATATAATAATAAAAAAAGTGCAGCAGAGGAAAAATGGAGAATGTAGATATAGAGAGAAAGCAGGCCCGATTTTTGTCGCTGCACTTAAAAATTTTCTGTCTTACTGTCTTCAAATTTTAAATATCTATTTTATTTTAAGTATTTAGAATGAACTAGTTTAGCAACAAAAAAAGACCTAAATTGTCGAATTTTTATGTTCTTTTTCGAAGTTTAATTTCTGAAAACTTAAATTCTAAGAGATCTAAAAAACCGAATATTTTCCTATATATTTGTAAAAAGGAAATTTTGATATCATTATACATTTAAAATCTTGAAATTTTACACTTGAATTTAAAAAATTAACTAAATACCGTCTCTTGAATTAAAAAAATTGCAATTTAGTTAATTTAATTCGATTTTGAAGAGATTATTCTCAAGAATATTGATAATCGTTATAGCTAGAATTGACGGGTCGAGAGAATGGTATTTAACATATAGGTAGTATAGAAGATAGATTTTTATACTCATTGTAAATATTTTGATAAATAAGTGTAAAGAGTGTAAAAAAAAGAACGAATCACATCACAGCGGATCCATAATTCGTATATTCTTATTGCCTTGCTTTGTCGAAGCCATAGTGCATATCTGTGGATTTGTAAGTGCTTAAAATGTAATATATTATTTTATCAGCAACATGGAATCATTGTCGATAAATTATCCTTCAATAATTTATCCTTAAATACAATTATTCAAAATGTATACTTATAATTCATTTAATCAATCTTATAATATTTTTTTAGAAAAAAATTGCAAAAAGTTTCTGGAAATGATTGGAATTCACAAAATTCTTGTCTTATGTACATATAGTTGTATGTAATATATGTCAATTTTTTATATAATTTTATATTTACATTTTTTATATTTTATACCTGTATATAATTAGATAAGATATATTTTTTCCCCCGGATTGTGCGTATAATTTCAATATATAAAATATTTTATTAATGTTATCAGCTTCAACTCAAGTCGATATGTGTCGTTAGATGCCATGTGAGTAAAAAGCACCCATTAAACGCATTTGTACCTAGTATAAAGACATAATGTTGTAAGTATAGTTACGTATATAATCGTTTATCCCTCATAATAACACATGAATAAATATTC
>NW_017298108.1:388407-392170 GCF_001594075.2 Trachymyrmex cornetzi
CATTATATATTTTAATAATTATAGCATTGTATATTTAAATAATTATAGTATTTTCTATGAAATAACGCATATCACAAGATTTTTTAGCACATATTTTATTTTTTTCAAGTGCCAACTGTTTTTGATTTATTATCAATAACGCTGCACATTTTATTAACCTCGTTAAATAATAAAACATGAGGCATAAAGTAGGATATATACCTATAAAAATTCATTCAAAGTGTAATATCATCAAAATTATCTCATGGCTTTTACAGGAGGTAGTAAATAGCATTAAATTTCATGAAAAATGTCAATATTATATTCAATTGAAACTAAATCCAAAAAGGATAAAGCATTTGAAACTGATCCGCAAGTGATACATGGGGTTTAATTGTGGACAATTGTCAATATTTCATTTAATTACAGTTAAAACATATAAAACGGTACCGAATTGAAATAAAATCATCCATAATGTAATCTTTATGATCGATCATGATTATTAAATATTTCATTAAATGTTTGATATCGTTCTAGATAAAAATATGAATTTTTTTTTCAAAGGTGATCCATAATTAGTGGCCTTAATATACGTACCTATAAATAAAAATTCCGTGAAAAGAAAGACCATCTAATCTAGATTATCTATGTGTCTATTCCGTTGTTCAATACTTGTTGGTTGAACGGCATTTAACATACGTTATATCTCCCAGTGCACATATCTTACAGTGTAATTCTCACAACGTTCTTAGAGAAACTGCGAAAACTATTTCTGAAAATCTTATAAAAAATATTAAAACGTGTTTGTGTCTCGAGCAGCAAGAACTAATTCAGTTAAAATATTAGCCGACCACTCGGAAATTATGACAGAGACACTGGAAAGAGCGCTGGCACCATTAATGTGACCACCGGCGGGTTCTGCAATTTGGGCATGTTCGAATATCCTGTTGGACAAGTTAGGACATATATTTCTTGCCTGTATGCTTTGGCCAAATGGAGCCTTCTTATGTACTTCTTTTACTATCCAATGTACATCTGGAATTTCAAGATATTTAAAAATTATACACCGAAGTTTTCGTACCGTTTGTCACCATTCCATTAATTCTCATTAGTATCTGTCGTTTTAAGGTAAAAATTTAAAATGTACTCCCGGCCATTATATATGTTAATACTTAATCTTTTAATATTACTTGTCATTTGTTTAATAGTATTTCTAAATGAGAGCATTAAAGGAGTCTTAAATTCACAATTATAGGCAAATACAAATTTATGAAAAATATTTATAAAAGGCTTTCGATACCTTCAACCATGACCTAATTTCAGTCAAACTCGAGCTATGCTGTCTATCTTATTCGGCCCTCTCTCTAAACTGCTCGTTCCTTACAAATGACACGCAGCAAGTCTCCATATATAATCCTTCTTTCTGGAATACTCCAGGGTTCCATTCTCGTAGTTTTTCTTTTAATATTTTTGTCTCTGATTTGTCTAACGTTTCTCTGTCCTCCGATCTATTCATTTACGCAGACGATGTAATTCTTCTCAAATCCTTTCATCCATCGATGCTTTAGTAGATTGTTCTGTTTTAAATAAAGATCTAAAATCTATTGCCGAATAAACAATTCAAGTAGTGAAATATACAAAATTATAGACTTCTTTAATTAATACAATAAAATATAACAGCGAAATTTAATTGGGTGTTAGGAGACTGCGCTGGGTGCTATCTTGCGCAAAAATTAATTGTGAATAATAAATTAGATTTCTATGTTTCGGCTTATGTTTTGAGCCAGCCTCAATAATAATTACCGCTAATCGCGTAATAAGAGTACACAAAGATTCTTTGCAAAAGTTTTCCAAAAGGAATGTGGTTTACAAGATCGAATACCGATTGCGATGGTTCCTATGTACACCATACGGGAAAAAAACTAAAAACGAGATTAGCAGAAAACCATAACCGTACACGTAGACTTAACATCCACTCGTTCAGTTATCACAGAGCATAAGGTGAGTTACAATCATAACTTCGACTGGGATAATGTCAGAATTCTGGATATTGAGAGAAATTATAATAAACGAATAATGTCGAAAATGCTCTACATAAATCGTTAATCAAATGGTTTCAACATTCAAACTGACCCTGAGGCATTAAATCATCATTAAGGGGATGCTAAACCGATTACCCAACTCAATCAAGGTCGATAGTACAGACTTTTTTAATTCCAATTTCGATAATAGTGGCGACATCTTTGATTTAGTTTTTACATTATATTATATAATATATATCATTCTGTCTTACTCAAACGCATACATCTGTTCTTATCTAACATATGCCAGCACCATCTATCGCAAGACCGCGCAACTACTACTACACGGAATTTCGGCTCTGTTGACAGTCCCAGTCTCCGCAAAGCATCTGTATACACGTATTTCTTATTCAGTGGGAATATATCTTTTCTAGACTTTCAATCTTAGTTCTACAAATTCGGTATCGTTCGTTTCAATAATGTGATGTTTGCTACCCGCTTATTTTCAAGATATGGACTCTAAAACTCTTATATCAAGCAAATATATATCCGAGGTGACAGCTGTGCGAGCCAAAAATAAGTAAATTTTATAATTTTTTTTCGATTTTCTCATAAAATCCAGTGTAGCAAACATCCTCTGTGTGCGTACTATAATTTAAGTAATAATACTTTTGCAATCCGTACATCCAATACGGAGAAATCCCACCGAATAGGAATGTGGTAAAACAGGGGAGCTTTAGCATCGCCTTAAATAGGAACTCCTTACAAGTTATAATATGTGTATTTTTATAATTGACCTACACGATCCTGTTCTCACTACAATCCACTTTTTACAACATCGTAACAAACATGACTGTCTTTTTGGTTCTTAAATTATTTTTAATCTAACTTTGACAATCGTCAATCATAAATTTGTTTAATTGACGATGTTTGGATATGCGTGCGATCGTTGTTGGAGGTTGGGTGAGTTTTGTCATCATTTATAAATAACATAAAATAAATCTCCATCTGTTCAAAAAATCTTGATACAAGTAATATCTTGAGATCCACATGCTCCACTCAGCTTTGCAACTGGTTGGCACAACATCAGACTCTGTTGAGGATGGTGGTTTCTCACCGCATTTCCACTACTGCAACTGCATAATTGGAGAGAACTGCGATTTTGCGACACAGAATTCGACATTTAGTGCGATTAGCGGTAATTGTTATTGCTGAGGCTGGTTCAAAACGTGAGCCGAAAAGTACGAATTTAAATTGTTATTCACAATTAATTTTTGTGCAAGATAGCACCCAGCGCAGACTCCTAATGTCCAGTTGAATTTCACTGTTATAATCTATTGAAGAATGGTCTCTACTAATAATTCGCTGCATCTAAATCCCTCTAAACTCTAAATCATCCTTGCTTATTTTCGGTTTCTCAACATTATTATCTCGTATTCAATCCTACCATATATTTCTTAATTCCCTTCCAATTCCTCGCTCCACCTCTATTGAGATTCTTGGTATCCATGTTGAATCTTCGTATTCGTCACACGTGGCCGTCAAGTGTGACGGGCTGCATACGCTTGTATACTTTATCTTCTTTATGCCCTTCGCCACATCCTTTTCTGTTCTCAGAAATTCCTCACTTCTCAGTTAAGCGTTAACATTTCGCTATTTGATTGGGCCGATGTCTACGTTCCGGCTCTTAATCAACGACTCCTAGATCGTGTACAGCGTATCCAAATTTCTTACCTCAGCTTCTCTTATTGCGTCAGTAAATA
>NW_017298108.1:392265-397068 GCF_001594075.2 Trachymyrmex cornetzi
CTTATATCTGCGATGCCTCTTTCGATTGAACTCTGAGCTTCATTTCATTTTTAACCCCTTGTAACCAGGTATCAAAGTTACTTATCCTTCCCATTCATCGTTCCACTAAGTTCTGTGCTGCTTTCTCCTACCTCAGTCAAATATTGTAATTCTCTTACTGTATTAATAAAAACATCTTCCTCTTTGTCCTACTGTTGTTCTGCTACCTCGCGTTTTATCGCGTCACTCACAATATTTAAGCGAGACTGACATAACTGGTATATGTAGTTGTTTGCGTGTGTGTATGCGTGAGTATGTATATGATTTTAACTATTGTTTCACCACCCATTGTATCGTTGCTTATTCGCTGTTTTTTGTTGCTGGAAGGTTTTGTAATAGCAAATTTGCTGACGCCTAACCCCATTTGCAAGCTACTTTAGTCTTATCGAACATATTATATATTTATGTTTATTGCTTTGTTAATATGTAATCTTTTTCACAGCGTTTTGCAATAAACTAAATTAAATTTAAAAAAAGAGTTTTTTTAACAGATCAATTTTAATGCTTACATTATTATAATGTAACCCTTTATCTATCACATTCCGTGTAAACATTGCAATAACAATTTTTACTCTAATATAAAATTACAATAATTTCTTTGTGCCGCATAATCGATCAATATGATTTTTTTAAAGGAATTGAAAACGTGTTTACGTGAACTTGCTATAGTAGACCACACGTTGGAAGTTCTCGGAACGCCAAAGGAATACCATAGGCTACGTAATTGGATAATTCGAATAATAATCGGATGGATTGTATGGGTTTTTTATGAGTTAACGTATAATAACTTTTTTATATTTTTTCATTTAAATATTGACATAAATTTCACCTCGGTTGTTAATACGATGTATATTGTGATTCTGTGCAATTATCCGTCATACGTTATTGCCTTAAGTGCTCTGATCTCTCCAGCTATTCTTGGGTTAGTATTATACATGTGTATACATTTACTTTGTAAGCTATTTTTGATGACATTGTGCGTCAAAATCTTTACAGTGTGAAACACATAAAGACCTTTTGGTAACATATAAAGAATGGAAGTTATGATGATGACCTTGACAACATATGTATGTTGTTTGTGTTGTCTGTACAAAACATGTATATACAATACCTTGAGTATTAAAAATATACTAAACAACGGATATTTAAAATAAATAATTAATCACTACTTTTTATTATTAAATATTCGTAAGAGATGAACATCTTTAAAAAAACGCTGTGAAGATAGTAATGTTGAGTAATGTAATCGAATAAATATATGATCCGAATTTTCATCTCTAATGAACTTGATCTTGACATATTTCGTCATAAAAAAGTAACGGCAAAACTAACGGTAAAAGTAACTTCCATCTCTGGTTGTAAGAGAGAGCTGCGTCGACAGGTAGTTATAATACGATTGAATTGACGCTACGTCTCCGCAGTTTGAAAAAATCGGATTAATAGTCCTTTTGGAATCGTGAACACTATATTCGAAACATGGTAAAGAAAAACGAGAATAAAGTTCTGAAACATTTTAGTACAAGCACCGCTCCGTTTACCGTTAGGAGCGATGCTGACACTCAGAAAGAAACGAAACTTTGCTCTGTTGGATAGAACCGTTCTAGAATGGTTTCGAAAGGTTGAATATAAGTAATGGCGAGCGCCGGTTATAGCACACGGTGAGAATTTTTTCTTAGAATTTACCCTGAAAACATGACAATCGTGGGATAACATTGTATTTCGAAGAATTTTAATATAAATCTCTCTCATTCATTAATAAATCTACAATAAAGTATAAAATAAGTTTGATCAATTTTACTGAAGTGCATGGTAAAAATCTTCAAAATATTGTATTGTACCACAATCACCATATTTTCAGGGTAAATTTAAAAAAAAAATTCTCTCCGTGCAATTGATTGATGCGCGCTATTTGAATCGATCAAGCGGCCTCAAACACCCTGTCATTTTATCTCATATATTTGGGACAATTTTCGTTTCTTCCATAATACGTTTTACAATTGATTGATGCGCGCTATTTGAATCGATCAAGCGGCCCCAAACACCCTGTCATTTTATCTCATATATTTGGGACAATTTTCGTTTCTTCCATAATACGTTTTTATGGGATATTCTTAAGACTAAGCTTTAAAAAAAACATGAAAAAATCGATGTTTTTTACCTCTAAAACGTAAAAATCTCCTTAAAATGCATCGTTTAATGTTTTTAACAATTGTTTAGCAAGTTCGTTTAACATTTCTAAGCTTACTGATTGACAAATTGTTATTTCCTGTAAGGCGCGTACACTGTTAAATTTTATAGAATCAAATTAACTTATTGTGAGTCACCACTGCTCCTACTAAATATCTCGTTATTTTTTACTAAAGTGATAATTAAATTTGACATTATATAATGTTAAATTGATACTGTATAGTGTGAAATATAACCATTATTTTAGTAAAAAATAACGATGTTATTTAGTAGGAACAGTGGTGACTCATATTGAGTTAATTGAACCCTATAATATTTAACAGTGTAGTGTTCAGGTGGGTTCCTTTTCGTTATCTAAAAATTATAAATTTTGGATAAAATATATTTTAAAATTCTGCTCCTCAAATATGTATTGATGTATTAAATATTACATTGAAACACAAAAAGTATATATTAGGTGTTGAACTTAATTCCTGCCGTTTTTCGTCTCCAAAATTAATTTGTTTCGAAGGGAAATACCTTAATCAAAGTATTATTAATAGAGTATTATTAATTAGTAATAAAGTAGAAAATGGAGGAAATTACGGTATTCATTCATCTTCCCTTCGAAACAAATCAATTTTGGAGACGAAAATTGGCAGGAATTAGTTCAATACCTAATAATTAAATTCTTATTTAGTCCGACTTCTGATTATTTATTACCGCAATTAGCGTTAATGTGCTTATACATAATGCGTATGTTATAATTTTAATAAAAGATATAACTATCTTTTTTAATTCAGATGCATAAGCTCCAGATTTCATCGAGTCAATGAACATTTACGTGCTTTATATTGTGATCTGTTCGAAAGTAGCGCAGATTACAGAAGACAAAATAGATCCATCTTTGTGCATCAGCGGATAACAGAAGCTAAAGATCACAATCAATATATATGGATTATAATGTAATAATTGCCTAATCGAATTACTGTGTACACACATGCATGCGAATGTATATATGTATATAGAATGTCTCAATCTAATTTTCACATCAACATATTTCAAAAAGTATTAAAAAAATGTTTTCTATGAAAGTGCAACTACTTCGAGCGAGGCCTATTGTGATCACGATATTCTTTTCTAAATAGAGATTTGATGAGAGACGCAATGAAAAAGATATAATGTTCATCGGCGGTTTTTAAAATGGACTTATATGATTTTTTTACGTAATATGATTTTTTTGTAATCATTCTACATGTAAAAGTATTAAGAAACATAAAGAACGAATAATTCACGAAATATTATAGATACATTTTTCTGGCACATAATTGACATGACACGTTAAATATCTCGTAAACCATTAATTTATTGATAATAGTAATATGCTAATACTTTTAGAATAATGAAATAAATCAGGTGTAAAGATAACATATACTTGTTTGTTTAATAGAATTATTTATTGTGCCTACGTATTTTTTTGATAAAACTTTAGAAAATGGCCAACCTTTCGCAAATTTCAATAATCCTGTCATATACTTTCAAATAATATTGATGATATTAAGGTATATTTAATACTTCGTTTCTTCTCAAAATGTACTTCTCAAAAAGCAGACAAGTTCTCTGTTTTAAAACACATATTCTCTCCTTTGAAACACATATTCTGCTTTCAAAACGAAATTAATATAAAAAAAAATGGCCAAGGTAGAATATCATAAAGCAGGGGAAAAGTCGGTCCTTTAAGAAGGAAGTGGATTTTAAAGTCATCTGTATTACCGAGACACATAATTTTTGTATAACAATTAAGTTTTTTCTGTTACTTATTCGAAAATCCTTTTCCAGGATTAAACAACACGCATTAATACGTGTCTGCGAAGTAGAGTCTTAATGCTAAGAACGACCAAAAATTTCGAAATTAAGATTTTCTTTATCATTTCTTAGTCCAATATAGTGCTCCAGAGCTTACGTCGTAACAATATTTGCTTCATATAAATGATGTGCAATCTGTATTTATGAAATAGTAATTCTCAGAATAGTCGTTTGCACGAAAAACCAAAGTGGATTTCTTAAAATTGGACTTAGACATCCAATTAGAATGTTATTGTTATACGAAAATTTATGAGTACCAACATGTGCGTGAGATATTGATGTAGTAGAATGTAGTAATGTAAATGACACATAAATCTTCGGTGTGCAAGTCGATGTACAATATTACTTTTCGCCTTTACGATCCCTTTAAAATTATACGGTGGAAAAAAATTTAAATTTGAAGAGGTATTATAGTCGATTAAATGTAGAAGCAGAGAATTAAGGATGTTTTATACCTATTTTCAAAGTGAAAATAAAATTATCAAAAAATTGCAGATTATTACCATAAATCACGTTTAAAAATAATACTACAGAAGTGATCGTTTACTATCTGGATCATAAGTTACTTTATTAAATAGTATTTTTTTAATCGGTGTAAGTGTTCTAATAAAAAAAGAAAATTATATGAAAATGCAGTATATGGAATGAATGATAAAAATCTCAATTTCTTAATAAAAGTGCGTTATGTATTCAGGATTATTTATGTTGAGTTACATTACGATGCATGAACTA